>NW_020273616.1:1222260-1224000 GCF_003268045.1 Sipha flava | reverse complement strand
CGTATTAAAAAAAAAATCTAATCCAAAGTCCGTAACGTATTTATTTAAACTTTTTACAATTTATATATTTATTTATTTTTATTTAACATACATTCATATAACATAGATACAATTTTTTCTTAAAACTTATTAAGGTAAACATCGATATTTTTAAACATCGATGTATATAAAACATCTATGTTTTTGTCAAAAATGTCGATCACCAACATCGATGTTTCAAACTTTTTGCCCAACTCTACTATCTATGTATATTTAATCAATGTTTGTACCACGCTATACTTCTACACACTCCTCGCGACGCGCCACGTTAAACGATTTAGGTAATATGTATGTTAGGTAATATGTATGTTATAATATAATAATCAATCTATTGATGTCTATTATAATCATATAGTAACCACACAATATTTGGAACAGAATGTTTTTGTGAAAAAAATTGATAGGTATTTTAAATTATATTTCACTATCATGAAAAATAACATTTATGTTATGATCCCAAGATCCCCCCCTCGTAAATGCACCACTGTATAAAACTGCCTATTATAGAATATATTATTATAGGCCAAATAGTGTGACAAAATGTCCTAATTATCTATTTAGGTTAGTTATCTAGTTATCTAGACTAGTTCATATTTAATGCTCTCTTTGATTAAATGAGTAAAATATTATATTGTCCGGTAAAAGGTAACATAAACATTTAACAAATAAAAGAAACAGCAGTTAACTTACTTTTTTCACCATTATCTTCAATAATTATTCGGTCTTTAAATTGAAGCACTGCTTCCACTACTAAATCTGGATGAATTGAAGGCTTTCGTCCTTTCATCATATAGGTAGTTTAAAGATAAAATAATCAAAAAACACTTTAACGAAGAAAATATATTCACAAAAGAGTGAACAACAGAACAGACTATTAAATAATAATTGATAACAAGTCACAATTCCTTATATTTGTGTACATTTTGCACCAAAAATAGAATGAAATACGCTGTCCCACCATTGGTAACTTCCTAGAATTTTAAGTTATTTTTGTTTCAATTCTAAAATCTATGTATGGATATAACTCTAAATACAAAGTGGCGAAACGCGCGAATTCTTTGATACGTTATTGCACGGAAACAACGATCGAGCGAATTTCGGCGATAGTCGTGCAAATTCATGCTAATTGCGTGCTAAATAATGGCTATGAAAAAATATAAAAAATTTCATTTTTGCGATTGGGTGGTGCTGGCGAAACGTTTCGCCAGCACCACCCGTTAATTTTTGCGATTCCGAAGAAATGGATGCCATGCAAATTGCGAAATTGGTCATGCAAATTCATGCTAATAACGTGCTAAATATTGATAGTATAAAAAATCAAATTTTCCTAATGGGCGGTGCTGGCGAAACGCACGTGCCAACACCCGCAAACGTTGACTCCGTTTGACACACATACATCATAGCTAATTTGCATTCGATAGTTCAAATGTAATGATGTGAGCTTTAATATTAGAGTAAACTGACCTATAATCGAACTTTAAAGGTAGAACATGATCTGTGTTTTGCTGGTCGATTTTTCCGATATTTTAATGTTTAAGTGAATTATGGGTTGTTTTTTGTAGTATTATACATGCTCGTAACTCATTTAAAAATAAGAATATCGGAAAAGCCGAACAACAGAACATACGAGGTCTGTTCAAAAAGTACCAGGACAAATGTTATTGAGGCTAATCTATACATGATAACGTTTTAAATTATAAA
>NW_020273616.1:1158295-1217188 GCF_003268045.1 Sipha flava | reverse complement strand
ACACACACACACACACACACACACACACACACACACACACACACACATACACATACACATACAAACACTCGCGCGCATCAGCGTTATTTTTACATTTATATTTTGTGTATTGTGAATTATATAATATGCTAAACGAGTATCGACGTTTTATCTTCCGCCGTCGGCTAACTGGTGCGCGTAGCTTGACACGGTCGCCGAAATTTTTGTCTTTTACCGTACGTTCCTATGTAAAGATCGTGTGTGTGCGCAAATTATTATATTTTTATTATATTCGTTTTCTTTTTATATTTTGTAACCGGGCGCCCGGGCTATTATTGTCCGTTCCCGGTACATACACCAACATTTATGAAAAACAACCAACGTAAATAAGAATATTCTTTCCAATAAACTAAACCACTGTACCCTGTGTTAATATTTTATATAATACAATATTACACACACACACACACACATATATATATTCAAAATAAGCACCCCTCCAATTCTTTAAGTGGTGAGAAAAAATAATTCTGGGAAAATGTAAACTCGATAACTTAATTCCTTCTCGTTTCATAATAGAGTTAAGTTATGACCCACAAGGGTGGTTTTCCATTTTTTTTATTTATTTCAAAAACTAAAATATTTACATTAAAAATTTTAAATTAAAAATTATAGAAGAATATAAAATCGATAAAAATATGTATAAATAGTTGTTCGAAATGGAGTTGTGTCTGTTTAATCGAAGTAATGGTAGACTATATATAGTATTCGAGTTTTATTAATGGGATAAATTATGTAGCATAATTTTCTTAAATACTTCTATAAATGGGTAATGGAAATTTAAATAAAATCAGTAGTATTGACTAATTTGTTGATTTAAATTGATTATTGGGAATAATAAGAAAAAATCTATAAATCCAAATAATTTTAACGGATCCCATAATCATAGTTACTTATAATATTACGATTTTTGTCTTTTATATCCAGCACACTCATACCCTGATATTCCATATTAATTAGTCACATAGAATCTGTTTAGAAAATATATCATTAAAACCTCATTTTCCCTTCCATCCTTTATTTATTTCATTCAAGTGCATTACATTATTTCTTAAACTAGATTATTAGGTATTTCGTATTTCTCGTGTATACAACACATTTAAAAGTCGACGAAAATCAGAAAAATGAAACTAATCTGAGAAATGGTTAACTAAACCAAAATTATTCCTTAAATGACAGACAACCAAATAAATGTAATTTAACCGTAATATTATATTTATTTCAGATTTTTTGTTATTTAATTGTTGTTTACCGTGGAACTTATTAACCAAAAATTGTCTCTATTACCATCGGACCATCGTCCTTATTCCACCGTGGAAGAATAAATGTTAACACTTCTGTATAATTGTATGTGTTTAAAACAAGTATTAACTGTCACAATATGCGATTTAAATAAGACGCCTCTTCCAGAGTATTTATGTTGTATGTAGTCAATTTAACCATTATATCTTGTAAATAGCTCGAAAGCTTAGATCATATACAATGGATGGAGTCGTACAAATAATTTGTGAAGCCAATATAACAGTAGGACCGCAGTGATATGCGAATGCGCGTGGCATCTTATCATTAGTTTTTGGCGCAAATATTAATTAATTGATTATTGAACAAGATAACGATAAACTATAAAGTATAAGTGTTTGTTAAGTTTCTAATTGCATTATTATAATAATATAATTAATTATATTGTATTTGCTACGTCAAAATGATGATAAATAACAATATTTCGTAAATTCAGAATTAGTAATGCCTAAATTCAATTTTAAGCCGAAAAACAGATTGACATTTGATAAGCATGCGCGCATGCGCAGATGTCACCGGTCCTGTAGTTATGTTGACTTCAACTATTCAACTATTCAACATTCTATAGGTGTGATATGCGATGATTCTATCCATTTTATATGATCTAAGCTCGAAAGCAATTCGTTTTTATCTTAATAAAATCTCACTGTTTTTATATACTAGTGTTTTCTAATTCAACAAAAAATTCTTAAAGGATTGTGCAGTGCGTTTCGCTTAAATGGTAAAACGAAATATTTCCGTTCAGTGACCTTGGATTAAATTAGGGTTTTTTCGAGGAACTAGGGAATACTAAAATACACACTTTATGATCATTTTCGAATTTTTAATTATTTTACTGTGTGCATAGTCGGATACCCATTTCTTCTGATGCACTGTCAAATAAATTATAATAAATAATAACATCAACGTGTTATGCGTTTTTAATAATGAGAATAACCAACTCTATGTCAATTTACTATTACACAACTCAATACTCATTATATAGTCTTATCACGGAATAAGTTGTGTGATTGGTTTTCGTGATCATGATTACGCCTAATTTATACTTCGACGGTTTTTCTCCTCCTCTCTTGTTAAACGTTTTATAATACGTCCTTGATTAACTTTACAGGGTTATTTGACGTCAAATTTGAAAAAGTCAAGTTTCATACATTTATATGAAGATACATAATTTTGCATTATTTGTTTTAAATTTTAAAAGAAGTGAGACGGTTATTAGTATTATTATAGTAAGTATTATTATTAATATTATTATTATTATATCGTCAATATTTCATAGTTTGAAGTTAATTGCCATTAAATGTCAACATTGTAGTAATCTATATTATTCAATACTGAATACTTATATTCTTCTTTTTACTTTATATATAATTATTTTAATAAAATTAATAATAATGTAATTAGTAGAAAAAAACTCGAGGAGAACTTGTAGATACCTAGTATTATATACTCGTAATACACAAATGACCCTGAGATATGGTGTATATATTATAATATTATAAATTCACATGCCACGTGCATGGTAATTCGACTACATTGCATTGATAATTACAATTTTTCTGTCATATAATTTAAAACATTTATTTTTATTTTTTTTTATTCTAAATGAAAAGAGGAAACTAATAATTTATATCAGTAATAAATGATTTTTCTATTGCTTCTGTGTTTAAGATTTTGACCAGAAATATTGCTGTTTGTTTTGATCATCACAATTATGAGGGGAAGTTTTTGATAGAAAATACTGTTAGGTATTTTATGAATGTCTAATTTTATAAAATTCCCAATAGTTATATTCTTATTAAACAATGCATATACATTATGTAATAAATTTAAGAGATGAAGTTGATAATGGCTGTTAGAGAAATTGTACGTAAAAATATCACACATTGGTAGAACTTCAATGTATTTAGTTGATTTTATATATTTAATATATGTAAATTTTATATATTTAAAAATTTTGTCGTAATTATATTTTTTATGTAAAATCACTTTGAAAATAATAGTTTGTATATTTTATCACGTGAAGTATACAAAAATTGCAATAATTGCAAAGAATTGCATTATTGAATTAAATAGAAAGACTGTAATTAATCTGATTCGTATATATATTTGATCAGATTTGATTTACTGGGTATCAATAAAAAGTTGCAATATCAATTAAATCCGCTCTTTAATTACATATTTTAATAATTTAATAATCTAACACAGGATGTATGTTACAAATCTCCATTAAAAAATATTTAACAACCTTAAAGTAAAATCAGGTTCACAATTATTATTTTCATAACTTGTCAGTGACGTCATTTCTTCCAATAAATCAGCAAAATAATTAAATAACGTTGATTCAAATAGTAAAAAGAAAAATGCAGAATATTATGTTTAAAATTTAAATTTGCAGGTATCTAACTAGTATTTTCATAAAAAAAAAATAAATAAATAAACAGTCCACTAACTTTATATTCTCAGTAACATATATAAAATATGTAAAAATATGTAAAATTAAACATACTTATAAAATTATAATTATTTAAACCAAATTTATATCTCACTAATTTAGGTTTATCAATAAAATTAATTAATAATATGCTAAATCTTCAAAACTAATTTAACACATGTAAATTATAACAAACAGAATATAGCGTTTGTGTACTTGCTTTTGCGTAACGTCCAAGACCATCCTTGGGATTTCTCGTGCAAACAATATTGCCTTGTGCAACCCATGATAATAACGAAGCGTTTGGAAACACATTATCAGACACTTGGTAATTGTATTGACTGTGAAAATTAACTTAATAAGTGAAAATTATTATGACGACCTGCTACTGTAAATTAATATTTTTTTAGCTACAGTAAAATATACCTACGAAACACAGTTCATATCGAAAAAAAAAAACGATAAAATATGAAATTATTATTAAATTTCAGCACGGTGACACAACATTTTTATAAATAAATTGTATTATTTTATTGGTAAATAATTGAATATCAATATTGAATATTTTTTCCTGTTCAAAGTTTAAGGTTTTATGAAAACCACTTTTTGTGCGAGAATTTTTTTTAAAGCTTGTGAACTCAATTTAATTCTTCTATTTTTAAAATTAATAAATAATATACTAATAATAATATATATAATAACTTATATCGTATATATGTTATAGAAAAAATATTTAATATTTTAATACAATTGTTGATGAAATTTATTAAAATATTAATTATTTTATTAAGATGTTGTACTCCAAAAACATTCGTGCCGTGCATAATTGTATAATTTACAATAATTTTGTTTTATGTAGCAGAAGGTCAAGGATTGTTGTGTGTGGATTGGCAAGCGGAAGACTGTTGGTGAGCTGTGAGTGCGGTGTTTATTTTGTGAAATATTAATATCATATGATGAATAATATAATTTATAAACAAAAATACCGATATATTCACCTGTGACTTATTATACACTGACCACATTGTTGTCGATGAAAAAAGGTCAATCTCACTTTAATGAGAATAAGTCAAAGGGCCATAATAATAAATAATTTGATGAGGTTTTTTTTTTTTCAATGTTTCTTCTATTTGAACGATTAACAGACGAAAGTGATGTTAATCAACTACGCATATTTTTTGTACAACAGATTCTCAATATTATTATGATATACTATATTTTAACTAGTATATTACTATTATAATATCTCACGATAATTTTTAACACAAGTTTTGACAAACTTAATTAATGTTATATTATAAAAGGTATCAGATTTCAAAATAAAGATATTGATCTTAAATGTTTTCTAAAGCAATATCGGTTTGGGTTCTTTGCTCAAGGAGGGACCAATGTATTTTTAGTCCGGATACCCTCTATAATGCATAATATAATAGGTTTTCTATTTCTTTTTTTGTACATTATTCTTCAAAATCAAATATGTTATTTACAGTCTTATTAAAGAATTTAAAACTCTTAATACATGTAAATACATAAGTAAACATTAGTATAAATTGAATAATTATGTTCTTCAAAGTATGTACGTCTTCTATTTTCATAAATTCAAATGCATTAATTATGATTTCTTGAACTAAGTTTAATCCACTTGAACACTTTATAACTTCAGCTAATAACGGACACTTATAAAGTAATTTTATCAATTATCCGTTGTATATAGCTCATGTAGTTCATTTAGTTACAATGTAATATCATAAACATATGTCAAATATATAGAGGGTTATACTATAGCTCTAATTTCAAATTTACAGTATCAGAATCCTCAATAAAAAATACTTTTGAGATCATTGTTCTATAAATAAAGTTTATAAAAGAATAGGATAAACAATTTAAGTATACATAAGTAAATAAAAATGAATGCTTTAAAATAAACAAAATATAAAATAAATAAGGACTTTTAATAAAATATAACTTTCTACTATTAAAATGACAATGAATACCTTTTTTTGTACAAAAATCTTATTAGTAACCAAGTATCAAAACAATCTAATGTATACAACGAACTTTTTTTTCATCTTATTTTTGACAACCATCAATTATTTTTTCGATGTCTAATTTTTATATTTTTTTTTTTTTTATACTTTTTCTTTTCGGAAGGTGATCTTGTTCTTTGAGATAGTTAAATTTATCTTGATCGTTTTGAGTATAGAAATATAATACTCGACAATTGCAACAGTAATTATAGGTAGGGATGCGAAAATAATATCGTGATTATCGATATGTCAACATAGTGATAAAAAAAATCGATATTTTCATGTCTATATTTATCGTTCGACATTTTTCTAATATTAATACATTATAAATAGATAAAAATAATTATATCGATATTTTGTAACATAAATATTTTTTTTAAATTATATAAATATTGTTTAGTATATTTATACAGAGTTGTATTAAACATTTTGGGCACCCCCGTGCATATAATTTACGGCATCCTTCTTCCTCCTCAAATTAACATTATTAGTAGGTAAATACAACATTAATAATTTTATCCATGATCGAGAACTTTTAAAAATTATAATAAATTAATACATTTAATGGTCATAGTACCTATATATTTTAATATTAAAATCGAACTTTTAATTAATAAATGAAAATCATTTAATAGCAAAACAAACTTAGTATCACATATCATAACCGAATGTCGTAAATATGAACGTAAACGTCAAAACTTCAAAATAGACTCGATCCTGGACAATGCATTGGGACAAAAAAACCGAAAATTATACTAAAATGATAGCGTTTTTAAAAATAAGAAACTTGCACAACATAATTTAAAAAAGAAAAAAATTGTATATGCATATACTGTAACTAATGACCATAGATACCGAGTTTATTTTCTTTGAGATCAATAAAAAAAAACTTAATATCTATATTTTAATCAAAAAATTAATATAATACAACATAAATTATTCTTTTTTTTTTTTAATATGCATTTTCCTTGCTTGATTATTATTATTAAATTATGTAACTATAATTAATATAATGAGTTAATTGATATTCCATATTTAAATTTGCCAGTGAATTTTGTCTGTCCGTGGATATATTTGATTTTAATTATGTTTTTATTAGATGAAGTGTCGAAAATGGCTTTGAATAGATATCAATCATCAATGTATCATAAATTAAATTTATTATACATTAATAAATATGTATAAGTGTATTATACGGTATGGAAACGATAATTGGATACATATAATATTTTTGCGTAGAGCAATTCAATTTGAATTCTGTTTTTTTAGATGGAAGTTATACTTAATAATACACATATTTCTGGTCTCAAAATTTAAATATGTTTATTAAAATCGCGCATGTGCAGTACAACTTTATTTTCTTAAATGACCTTCCCAACTTTTGTGTACAAGTTATTTTTTTAATTTTTTTTTTTTATGAATTTTAATAGTTCAATCATTTTTAAATATCCAAAATTGATTGATTTTAAGGAAATTTATCAAAAATTACGTGCTTTTTCTTTTTTTCCCCCTATTACTCTAAAAAAACGATCCCATATACTTGAAAACTTTGTCTTCTATTTGATTAAAGTTTTATTTCATTTTGAACTTCCTATTGAACAAATTGTATACAAATCGGACTAAATCAAACTAATTAGGTTTAATAAGCATAATTAAATTAAAATTTACTACACTAGATTTCGATCGGAATCTGTAATTTTTTAACAGTTAATAAAATTTTTTTTATAGACTTAATGATAAAATAAACTCAGGTTAACTTAAAGTGTATTTAATTACAATAATCAACTTATTTTTTAAATTCTTCAAACTAATATCCATTTTTTTTAATTTCATACTTCAGCACGCCGAATAAATTAATTTTTAGTTGTAGCTGAAATCTGTGTTGCACTTAGTTTATTACATGCCGCTCTTATTTTCTCTTTTAAATATTGAAGACTTATTGGAGGGTCGGCATATACTTCAGTTTTTATACGGCCCCATAAAAATAAGTCTAACGGAGATAGGTTAGGTGATCGTTGAGGCCACTCAACTGGTCTATAAGTTTCGATCCATCGATTTGGAAAATTTTCGTTTACATAATTTTGAATGACGTGAGAATTATGAGGAAGAGCCCCGTCTTGTTGGAAAATTATATTTTCCCAATAAATACCGATAACATAATAATAATAATAACGAAACATCAATTTGATTACTTCATTTTTTGTTCTATTCTGACCAACATAATCATTAAAAGTAGATAAAATATAATCAACTCGAAATTTTATAATAATCAATAAACAAGTTTAAAGGGAGATTACTATTGGATGTTTTAATACTGATGATACTAATACTTAAATACTATTTAAATGTATTATATTTGAATCTAACGATAAAATACCAAAAAATCTATTTTTTTAACCACTAATAAATAATAGATACCGATCGAAACTCAATGTAGTAAATTTTAATTTAATTATGCTTATTAAACCTAATTGATTTATCCGATCTACATAAAATTTGTTTAATAGGTAGTTCAAAATGAAATAAAACTTTAATAAATTATAAAGGGAAATTTTTAAGTGTTTAAGATCGTTCTTTTCAGTGTAATAGGGGACAAAAACGAGTATCACTTAATTTTCGATATTTTTCGTTAAATCGCTGTAATTCAATCAATTGTAGACATTTAAAATCGATTGAACCACTAAAATTCAGAAAAAAAAATATGAAAAAAAAACTTATACTTACTCAAAAGTTGGGGTTGCTATTTAAGAAAAAAAAAGATGCACTGTGCATGCGCGAGTTTAAATAACAGATTAAATTATTTTTCAAAAATGTCATCAACTGGTTCGATATTTTATATTAATATTTATTTTATTTAAAAACAACGTAAATTTTAGAAACTGAGGTCTTGGAGCTGTACACAAATTTAACGTTTATTAGACATTACACCACAATGCCTACGGTGGTAGCGACAAGTTTGTGTTTTCCTATGCTTCCTATATTACAACACCTCTAGGCTAATGCCACAAATATTTTAAAAATATTATAAAACGTTTTAGTCATTACGGGAATATCATACAAAAAAATCTATAACCTGTATATGTATTAAGTTGCTATTTTATATGTGAGCTTACAGAATGTCTCAAAAAGATACAGAAAATTTACGATATCTCCTAAAATAATGAAGATGTATAAATTCTGTTTTTAATATTACTTACAAAGATAAAGATTATAAATATTCATATTTTAATTAAATCATTATGTTTTAGTAAAAATTAAAATATAACTTTTTATTTTATTGTTTTCGAAATATTTGAAGTTAAATATTCTTTGTAGTTCATTTTTCTAAACATCTTAACGTTTCAATTATTTATTTTAATTAAACTTCTAAACACCAATTTTTATGTATTTAAAAATATAGTGTATTAAACATAAAATAATGTAATATTGTTTTGATATTATATTATCTCGTACTCAAATAATCTAATTACCTAAATAGCTGTAAATTAAAAAATAAATAAACTACCAACCATGAGGTTAATAAAAAGTTGAAATGTCAACATTTTTTGTTATGTACACTATAAAAAATATGATTGTTTTCAAATGTTTCAAAAATTAAAATTTTTATTTTTTTTTTAATTGTTATCATAAAAGAAATATGTCAAAACCTATAAAACATGAATATTTGCACCTTATCACTGCGAGACGCATAAAAAAAGAAACAGAATTTGTTTATCTTCATTATCTCAAGGGAGATATCGCAATGAATATCTAAGTATCATATCTCCGAGGGTCACCTTTACTATAACATGGCAGTGTAGTACGTCATTGAACCGCCTGACGCAACATATTTATGACGTATGTGTTATATACATGTATGTGTATGTATACAGTGTGTGTATATATGAGCTTTTAAATATACATTAGGCATACGTCGAAGTATATATTAGCCTTATGGATCATAAATAACATTAAAGACAGCCAAAACCTAATAATGTAGAAAACTATGTAAATACCGCGGACGGCCGTACACAATTTTAACAAAATATATTTTATCCCTCGAAAGAAAAATAAAATAAATACTACTTTGTACTTGTACTACTTGTATGCAAACTATTACATTTATGAACTATATACTATAATTATTATTTATTTTTATAATCACATAGTATACATTATAATTAATAATAGTAATATTAACATCTTAGAATATTCATCGTTTTGGAAAAGTACGAGCTTAATTATTATTATTATTGCTGATGAATTTTCATCTCTTTCGGCGTTTTGAGATCATAGAGCTATACACTAACATTCGATTCATTGTTTCCATCGGACTGAATCTGCACTTTATAGGGGGGGGGGCACACACAAATACTAAGAATTTATTCGTGTATATGAGATATGATTCGCGTGGGTTATAATATTTATAATAAAAACTAAAAAAACACGTACATTTAAGAGATGAATGGTTTCATTTTATTACACTCATATCCTATAAAAGGTGGATAGAACCGAAAAAGGAATAGTTGTTGTTTTATCCCTGTTCTCTTGTATACTATTCTTGTATATCATTGGAAATGTTTATCTATTATAATATCACTTGAGTTAAGTTGATTTATTCACAGATATTTTAGGATTCCATCTGACATGACGTAATCAAATACGTGTGAAATTAATTTATCGATAGTCATTAGTTCAAACTTGCTTATTATTAAATATTTACCTCCTTTCGTACTTTACGTATTTGTAAATTAATGTACCTACACTGTGTTATATTTATTATTATTGAATATCAAATGTCATTTTATGAGAGAGATTTTGTGTTTTTATTTCTGAATATTATAATAATATATACTTAAATAATACATTTCTAAGAAATACTTGTGTAGAAATGAAGAATAATACAAAAATTCCTGGGTAGGAATACTATTTGAAAACATCTGATGAACATAAATGCAAATCAGCACTTAAATAATCTTAAACATTTTTAAAATGTATCGGCTAAGATTGGATTGTAACTTTAACTAAGAAATAATTAGTTTAGAGCCGATACTGAATTAATAAGAATTAAATTAATTTAACATGTTATAAGACAAAATCGCTTTATTATCAATAAGGTTAGGTTAACCTACGTACATAATATAACGGCCTTAATTGAGGTCAACAACAGTATAGGTAACATCAAATCGCATAAGACTACTATGTAATACAAGTCAACAAGAAGAAAACGCAGTAGAAATAACAATACAAAATACACGAATCAAACGACTAACATCATCAAAAACGGACGTGAAATTTGATTGACATAATATGTATATAAATATATTATAAATACCAATGAACCTCAGCTAGCCTTGAGAAAAAAGGAATTTTATAAAAAACATATGAAAAAATTACAATTACATAATATAATCCATACACTTCAAAGTTTCTAGCACACTTTCCATAAATATTGTATCTTAACCTATACATATAGTACTAGATAAAGTGCTCTCGAATCCACCAAATTATCCACAGCGAGACTCGAGACAGCGAGTGGTGAAATGAAATTAACTTTTGACTTTAATTCAACACTCATTGATCGTCACGAATAACTATCAACCCTTTTCAAGCAAAACATACAGGATCAACTCGAAAGAAAATACAAGTCAAAAATGTCTTAGGTGGCACATTGTGTTTTGGAACGTTTTTACGTAAAATGGTCTATAATCTAAGCGGCTAGTCACTATTTTATTGTTATCGACGTAATGTTTTATAGGTACCATCTAAAAGAACAACGAGTAAACAGTTAAAGCATTTTTTTAAACTAGGCCAATGGAGGTTTATGGTTAAATGTGAATAAAGCAATATTAATCAAATTTATCACAGTCCAGAACAGCATTATAGCCAAAAATAACGTAAGAGCTTCATACTAGTTTAAGCTGCTAGATAATTGATCTTCAAAATTTATATTATATCATTATAACTATAAGTAGCCGCAGCCACATGGAGTCTTCGTATCTAAAAAAATGAACTGGAAAAATAAAAAGTACTTAGGGTCAACGATAACCACCAGTATATCATACTATAAGTACCCTCTTGACCCTCTGCTATAAAATATCTAAATATCATGTACTGAAAAAGTATAAAGTAAGATGGCCACTCAAATTTGGATGAACAAATATTGAAATAAACTTACCGACACACATACATGTAATAACTAGAGAAGATATATACCATGTGAAAAAACAACAGATCGGAAAAAAATATTTTAATGACAAATCTTGCTCCTTCAATGGTTGTCGTCGTGGTTTAGCAATAAGCCGAACACCTTTTTCTTTTTTATTCGGTACTGTACAAACTTCGGACTACTTGAAATTGATGATGGAAAGAAAATATCAAAAGTCAATCCGGTCTATAAAGATTTTTCAGGACGCAGCTCAACTCACCGGCGTTAGGATAAGAAACGATCATTGTACCGTCGAACCAGCTATGTTAATAATAATTATTAAAAGCAGTTTTGCTGTACAATGCAGAACTAAATCGTTACTAGCGATTGACAGTTAATGACTTATAATGTCGTGTAATATAATATAATGACGTATTATACTATAATTTAATACGGTGATTAACTCCGAAAACATATTTTAATATAGTTCCCTGTATGAGTGCCTTTGAGTTCCGATACTATCACTGTCATGATAATTGGCCGTAAAACTAATATCAAGAAGCTTTCACACTATGTGACCTCCTGGGTTATATTCACCGAAGGTGATAATCTGATAGTATTTAAGCAAAAATATGAAACCCGCCATAGATGGCGACACATGCTCATAAAAAAGATTGTACAAAAAATACTGAAAAAACAATAATAAGATAATTCATTTGACGAATTATAAAAAAAAATTATTATTATAAATATACAATTCATTTTTTAACGATTATGAATTGTAGCTGAAACCTAAAACATAATGATAAGACAGAACTTTTAAACAATGCAAATCATTTCAATAAATCTTTATAGATAAACTTTTCTAACATTTTAAAACTTTTTAAATTTTACAAATAAAATTAATATGAAAAAGATTATAAAAAAAGTAATAATAACATGTTATAATACATTGTTTATACCGCACTCAAATGTATTATACATATATAATTATATAATTATATATAATTTATATAAAACGGTTTTTTTTTTATTTATTGTAAGTTAAAATGTTTCAGCACAATGATTGCTATTACAAGTTTGATAGCCTTATAATCTAAACAAATTATAAATATATAATGATGTCTACATGTTATTTGTTATTTGTCTTAATACATTGATTTTTATAATTGACATTGATAATGGAGGTCTTTGAAACACTCATTTGTGGGGTTTATCACCACACTTAACGCTTTTAGGTTCGTAATGGCAATTATTTCGCGTGTGTCCGTAGGATTGACAGTTGTGACACTATGGAGGATCACGTTTATTATGTGGTTTCTCAATCGAGACTGGTATTGAGTAGACACTTAATTTCGAGAACGTTGTTATTATCTTGTGTTAAAATATCCACAAATAATTAGGGTAAAGGACATTTATTTTTATTTTAGACGTTGTATATGTGTTTAACTGAGTGTCCCAACTCAGCTAAATCATTAATAATGTCATTACTTAAGGTGGAAAAGTGTAGGTTTCCGATTACGATACATTAAAATATTTAGATCAATGAAAAAAGAAATGTGTAAAATGTGTATGTGATGTATATGACTTTAAAACATGATTTTTTTATATTTAATTGATTTGATTTTATTAAATATTCATTGTATTTTATTGTTTTTTTATTCCAAAAATACTTTTTGACTACCCCTACCATAACTAATATCAAATATTTAAAACATCTTTATTACCATGTTATTGTTTTTGGAATAATTATAATTAGGGAAAATTTAAATACATATTTTTCTACAATTTACCTGTGAATAATTTTAATTACAAATGTGGACGTCTTGCACTGTATAGAATGATAGATACCTATGAATGATTTTTGTTTTTACATATTTTGTATATTTGATTAAAAATGACTTTGAATCACATATTTCTATAATAAATAAACAAGTTGTGTCTATTTAAAAAAAGCGGAATGGTATAGAATTTTCTAAACTTAAACTATTGCAAATATTATCCAAAATCCAGAAGTATTTTCAAATTAAAACAATTTGTGGAATATTAAGCGGAGAAATAAAAGGCATTGTAGAATTGTCATTTTAAAATGTATGCTCTTTTAATTACGTGATTATAGTGTCTTATAACGTAGAAAGAAAATTCACTAAATATAAATCTATACTACGTGACAACTGTAAAAGCTTCTATTTTAAAAATCTAAATTCATTTTTGATAACTTTGGTATTGTTGGTATTTATTCCAAAATTAATATTTTCTATTGTTAAATCTGAATGTATACCATTGATTAATAATTAATTATTTCGTTATAAGTAAATTGTTATTTTATTTATTTTTTATTGTTTAATATGCACATATTTATGCACACAAAACTTCGAATCTTTGCAAAAAATATGCAAAAATAGTTATTTGAATTGTAAAATTTCTTTGTAAACACTGTTTCTTCCAAAAATCAACTACGGCCGACCGTCGACGAGACTCGTAATATGGTTGAAAATCATAAGATAAAACAAATTAAAAAAAAAAAAAAAAAAAAACTATCAATATAAAACAAATATTTAATGTGGTAATTATTTTTACCAAACACAATTGAGCGTTTCAATGTGTTTTCCGGAAAAACGTTAAACCAAACGTTTTTAAACGCAATAAGAGTCAAGGGACTGAAACCCGTAGCGCTATCCCATGAATAAACCTAGGTGTTCACCGTATAATGGCTAAATAGCACAATAATACAAATATATAACACTTGTTATAATAATATATGCACGCGATGAGTAACAAGTACACATAGTATAATAAATGCCATTTACAAGACTCATTTTGGAACCATCACAAAGTGAGTCTTATAACCGAATGAATCTTATGGGCGAAGAGTGGGAAAAAAAACAAAATATTTATGAATTTTTTTTTATGACGTATTTTGTTTTATTTTAATCTACGAACTTAAATAAATACTACATATGTTACGCCGAATTTATGAAATTGCCAATTTCATGAAATCAGCAACGTGGTCACCAAATACGTGTAATCGGTAATTTGGCTACTAAATTCATGAAATCCGCAAATTTTAATTGCTGATTTCGTAAATTAGGCAGCCTTTTTCTGCCGATTGCACGAATTCGGTAACACATTATTATGATATTATTATAAATAATGGCTTATGGCAGTAATTGAAAATTTCTTCCCTCATTTAAAAATTGGTGACAATATGCTGGTGTTAATTCCGACTGTGGATCGAGGGCGAGGTGACGCAGCCAAACTTCTCACAGTTATCATAGAAGAAAAAGATGGCAAATTTCGTATCGGGAATAAAAAAGGGATTTTAAGCACATGGCTGGAGCGGAACAGTTTGGTAGCTACAAAGTATTGTTCCCTAACGACTCTATACGTTCAACGAAATTAATATTCATTACGGAAACTTGTTAGATTGGGGTCAGTTGGGACCGAACAAAGCTATTGATTGGCTATATATTGACGTTGTATTTGTCGTATGAATTGCACATTTAAAAAGTGTACATGTAAAAAAATAATATGATGTGTAATTCAGCATGTCAACTAGGTCATATTTGCCAAAATATTTAAATATATTATAATTCTTTTTTTGTTTACTTTTTTTACAAATTAAAATGTATTTATTATTTTATTATATTTCCGGTATTTTACATATTTATTTAAATACGAGTACTAACATATAATATTTATCATTATAATTTGATTTTATTATATTTCCAGCGTACTATACATTTATTTAAATTAAATTATGCTTTATAATTTTTTAAGAAGCGTCTTGCCGATTTCACGTATTCGGCGACAACGTTGTTGATTTCATGAAATCGGCAATTTCATAAATTCAACGTAACATATATAACTTATTATTTATTAGTGACTAAATAAAAAAAATATGATTAAAATTAAAATTATATTATTATACAAAATATTACATACATCTTAATAAAAAATTATAAATCATGTATTTACGAAAAAAAATTTGAAAAAAAAAAAAGCATGAATCAAAATCAGTAACAATCTACAAAAATATGTAATTGTTCAAAACCAACCTGAAAAAAAAATTTAACGAACATTTCTATTTTTAACTGTTTTTTTTTTTTTACAAAATTTGAGTCTTGTAAACGAAGTGGTCAGTCTTATAAACCGAATTTTTTATAATGTATTTGGATACGTCCAAACCGTTCCAGACGACTTTGAGTCTGTTAAGCAACTGAATTTTATATCCGCGAGTCTTGTAAACGGCGTCCACTGTATATAATTTACGATATCATGACAATATACGAAACCACACGTATAATAATAATAATAATATGTAACATGTAAATGATGTGTACACACACTATACACGTCAGTTGGACGCTGATCGAAATGTAGTGAACATTATACACTGCTGTCGGGAGTTTGAGTACGTTTACCTTGTTGTCATCGTGTGTATGAGCATGTATATAAGACGAGTATATTATAGATCAACATTTAACCAAATGTTGATCTATAATGTACTCGTCTTCGTCCACAACCCGCAGAGTACATTAAACAACATGATTATTAATCCCCTCGTCCATATATTATTTTCTCGCAGAGGTAGGAGGTAAATTATGTTTTTGCGAATATGCGTGTTTCACATTTGTCGTAACCTTCCGGTGAAACTTTATTATGTGATGTGCGTTATAAAACTCCATACACACACGTATACGTACGCGCATGCATTGACAGTTATATACACACCTATACGGACAATCTGCCTGAACCTTCGTTTGGTTTTAGTTTTCATTTACGACGAGTTTTACAATCCATGTGGTAACGACTTTGTCGGTTAGCAAACCCGATTCTTTAATCCAATGTAATTTCCGAATCCGAACAAACGTACATCTGTTATACCAATGTTTTAACACACGAAAAAAACAAGAAAATAATTGATTGCTATAATTGACTTACCTCATATAAAATGCTGAAATTTTATCTTATGTGTTTGTAACAGATACCTGTTGTGATCGAACCCTAAATTTTACCGTCTAAAATGTAACGAACGAATGTTTGCTTGCCAAACACTATTTAACATGTACCTATAAACACATTTAATAATAAAATGTAAAAAAGGTATTTTACATGGTTAGGTATTTTTGTTGATTGAATGCTTTTTTTTAAAAATTAAAATAATCTTTTTTGAAAAATAATTTTTTTTAAATCAATTAAATATTATTAATTCAAATTATATAGTTATTGATATTAATCGATAACGTAAAACTGTCACAAGTAAGAAAATAATAATTATTAAATCAGGTTTAATTCTTATTCACTGATTATTATACGAGAAATATGCTTTTCGCTTCTTATAAAACGTGATACTTAACATAATACTTTCTCCTACTGTCGCTATTACACTGCACGAAATCGAAATTATTTGTCTAACTCAATGTACTGACAAATTTTAAAAGAAAGATATTTTAATTATAACATTATACGCATTTAACTATTATTAATACAATTAAATAGGGTTTCTTTTTTTTACATGGAACGTTCATCTCTTGAATTTCAGCTGTTTCAAAGCATTAGAACAATATTTACGGTATTGAACAATGTTTGCAGCTTCCGAACATTAGTTAGAAACTCAAAACACTCCGATTTTATGTATAATAGTTAAATCATATTGCACCTTCCCTCGTTCATTGGCAGACACTGCCAATTTTCTTTCACAACTGATTAGTTCAATTGGTAATTGTGTAAAACGTCGTATGACGCACATGGCATGTGCACGTGTCATGCTGCATTACAACTAATGCGCGGGTAAATAATATGATTTCAATTGTTATCCTGTGTACATATACGCAAATCAATCAAACGTTGTAAAAATACATTCAGGAACTACGGTCGTTTAGGTACTACTAATTGCTGTTTAAGTAACGCAATATAACCGGATATGTAAGCGATTTGTCCTTCGATCCCGTAATAATTCCAATAACAACATATTTCTTTGGACATCGATAAACCTACTACACTACCACGATTGCTGTAACGATATCAATTCAAATGTTTGAACGCGATGAAGCAATTAATACGAGTGACCAGTTTGATTATACATCATCACTGGTGGAAAAATAGTTGACGGTAAAACGTAAATATAATGCAATGCGAAAACCGATTACACCGGCAGAAAAATCAGCGATAACTTTAGATCAATGGTAGATTCAAAAAATGCATTTAGATTATCAAATCAAATCATCTTTGATAATGTTATTCTTATAATTTTCATTAACAATATTGTACAAAAAAAAACAAAAACTCTTTTATAGTTCTTGTACGAGAACTTCGTCTTCCGATGGAAGAATATTAATTTACGGCCATGTCATGTCATGTGTAGTCGTCACGACGTGTCGCTCGCCACTGCTTTCGGATAGCCAAAGTTAGATCGTTGCGACATGTCGCGTCTTGCAAACCAGTGTATATTATTTTGGTATAAACAGATATTGATTGCTTGGAACCCGTACCTTAACGTTCTACATTAGGTGGGTTAGATTAATAAATATAGGTCGCTAAAAATTACCCACCCTTAAGTTTAACCAGTTGTAAAATTATTGTTAATTTATCGTGTATTTAATGAAAAATTATTTTAAATTGTTATCGATGACACAAAATATAACAGTGTCCCTAGATTTTCTTGAGCACAAATGTTCGAACTATATTGAATTATTAATCTAGTCAAAGCAACTGAATAACAAATAAAGTCAGCGTATATTCGAGTAGATGAGTTAAAATTTCGAATTAGCGTAAGAGTACTTCATTTGATATGCGTGTGCAGACACTAAACAACACGTACAAAACACATCGTGGGTACCATATAATTGCATGTTTTATATTTGGACGTTTTAAAAGAATCCAAATTTAAACCACCCTCGTGTCCATAGTCGCTTATACTTTTGTGTCAGATTCATTATCAAACGTACCGTTGATTTTACCGTCCGTTTGGGGGCACGTTCAAGATTTATTGCAATCGCGCACCGCCATCTAACGATTGCAACGAACCGCTCGCGTGATAGCACGTAATGTTTTGGCATATTTTACCAATAATATATTGACGTTTATACAAAGAACACTGTTACCGCAATGCGTAAAGAACACGAAGATGTTTTCGCGAATGTCATGTGCAATCGTTGAAGGTCAACGAATAATTATTATCATTCGGGTTGTTACCATATTTACATACAAGTTCGCGGAACACTATGATTCCGTTACGACGCTAAATTACCGTAACATTCGAGAAGAATTTAAACAGATTTTGATGTTTTTTTTTTTTTTTAAAAATAAATCATTCCAACAATTCTGATTCCAAAATATTAAATTAAAAAAAATGTACTTTATTCTTTATTAGAGTAAGCCAGTAAGATTACATTGAAAAAACCCGTAAGTATATAAAAAGTTATATTTTTTTTAAAAGTTGAACTTACGCGAAACAGAGTGACTTCAAACGTATATTATTTCTAGTGGAAAATCAAAGGCATTTCTGGATGATTTCAAATCAACTTTTTCGTTTTCATAAAATAGGCAGATAATTCAATAATTATTTTATAACAAGTATTTCTTATATAAAAATAAGAAAAATCGTTTATGTTTAAAATAATACAATACACATCTTTCGTAATGAGGACTAAGACGGATCCACAGTCAAGGAACCGTAGGCCATGTCAATTACACCGATTCAAGAGGCCACTTATTACGGCTGAAATTGGATTATAAATGTATACCTTGTAACAAAAAAATACATTATGATCATATAATATGTGTATTTAAGTTTATTCGTAATTATCATTGAAAATGTTAACTTTTATTTTATGGAGGATTCCGTCTTATATGGTGTCCGGCATAGATATTTATGACTGTACTACACCACCAGTGGCGTCGTTTAGAGGGCAGCAACTGGGACATTTGTCCCAGTCTAGTATTAACTTTAACATATAGTCGGCACACTTAAAAAATTTAAGAAGTTTCCAAGAGGCTAATTTTGACAACAAATATAAGCTATAGGTCAGTTCACCTCATGAATCAGTACATTCTCATCCTGAATCTTGTAAATTTTGACTGAAGGGTCATTTTTGACTAACTGCGAACTTTCTGAACTCCAATGTGATGAACCTACAAAATAGGTTCTTTCTTTTACTACAGTAAAAAACATATTCAATTATTTGTCAATTGAAATGTCGTTATAGGATTTTTTGAAAACTATAAATATAATGCAATGTACAATTTGAACAATTAAAACGTAAATATTAATAGGTTAAACATTTAACACAACGCATGAATCAGATAATTAAAACGTAAATATTAATAAGTTAAACATTTAACTCGAAACGCATGAATAATTAATATTAAATAAATTGAAATGTATTGTATAAATACATTGTATATATAATATACATATTGTATATATATTCTCCCAATTCCTTATAATGTACTATTATAATCGCAATATGCACACAATATCTTTCAACGAAGAAAAGCCAGAACAATACAGTTTATATCTATACGATTTACACTGAATACCTACGTTTAAAAGTTATTATTCTGAAAATATATTCAAAATAATAATAATTATATTTCATGAGCACGCAAATTATATGCGACTACTCTGAAAACTGCAACTATCCAAATTAAAATGATAACACATTAAAAGATCCAAGAAAAAACCACTTTGTGAAACAAATTAAAAATTCAGTCAATGATATATATTTTTCGTAAAACACTTATTTTTATAATTATTTTACTTAGAAACGAAATAATACGGAATAAAATACAAGAAAATAATATATATTATTCATAATAATATTCATAAATAGATATTATTACAAGTTCTTTTTGATCAAAAACAATAAGTCAGTAATAAATCTCTGAGAAAAGAATGTATACAAATATTTATATATATTGCAAGTGATATTAAACAAATGTAGAGCTAAATTTATCATAAATTTGTGGTGAAATAACTTTAAAATAATGTTATCTTTCATTATATACTTCAAATATATTCAGATGCAGAATTCAATAATATTTTAACACGCACCATTAATTGAGATTCATATATAAAGTTATAATGATCGGGTTATAGTGATTATAGTAGTTATAGTTATAGTAATCAGGTCTGTCTATCATAATATACATGAACTCGAACAAACTGAAATATATAATATTTATAATTCTTAATTAATAATGCGTGTTTAAGTCTTATTGAATTCTCTATTTGAATACGTTTGAAGTACATATTTTTTAGATCGAGTTAAAAATCTAATAATTAATAAAATCAATCCAATAAACTTAAAGAAATATTGATTACTTACGAAAAAGTAAACTTAAAACTAAAGATTAAACTTAATTAATTTCTAGTTAAAATAGATAAAAGTTGTTATCATTTAAATGAACTGAACTATACAGCTGACGCATTCAATATTTGTCAAGAATATGGTTATGAAAGATTACTGTCGAATTCCAAAATTTTTTTTTAACAAAATTAATATGACACATTGTGGATCAATTGCTTTCCTCCCAATAATCAGTTTCTAATTAATTTTTATCTTATAGTATTTTATAATTTGTCAGGGATGCCATTTGATAGTGATTCCTCGTGCACAAGTTGTTATGTGTTAATACATTTATTATGATTACATGTAGGCTGTGTTGACGTGTGCATATTGATTGCTGATAAAATAAAATACATTTAACGACCAACACCATGACCAATAGAATAATTAAAACTGTTTTGTCCTCGTTTTTATCCATTTAGTATGAAAATTTATTGATTGCCTATTTCATTATTAACACATAATTCTCATTCATTGTCTTTTTGCCGTTATTGGTTACACTTTTGTGGCTTTGTGGACTTGTGTTCCATAACAATAAACAAGATAATGGTCTTTGTGATGCATAGGCGAAATTAAGGGAGGCTAACTCCCCTCATAAATATTCCATGTCATACATGGCATACCGCATACAGCACACTTAACTCACAATAGTGTCATATACAAAAAAAAGACCCATTGCAGTAAATCCAACTTGGCTTAAAATCTAAAATATATTAACATGGTATAAAGAGTAAGGGTAATTTACAGGTTATTTTAAGTTTTGGTAAGAGAGCTGTAGTCCCCCCTCCCCAAATGTTTTACTCTAGTTGCGCCTATATTTTAATGTTGTCACATAACATGCCTACGCTTAAATATATTAGGAATCCTACATAATAAAAAACAACTGTTGGTTTTTATTTTTCCGTCACATTTTCGTAAATTAATTCTAATCACTCTACAAACACGAAATGTATAGTTACAAACAGAAAACCTAAAAATTATTATTTTTGAAACTGATACTTCTTTATACAGTTTATACCCGAAAGATATCTCCTCTCAACATAATAGTATATTTCATTTCCTCCTTACAGTTTTTACATTCAGTCCAAGCTTACTGGTGTTGCTGTATACTAATCTTTAACGTCCTTAAATACCAAAAACATTCAATGGTGTATTTAGATATAGAGAAACAAATATTTATTTTCCATTATTTTTTTGGCAGAGAACAGTACATGATCAGTGTTGGGCATTACCTAGATAAATTATCAGTATAAATAATTAATTATATTTTTCCTTATGTATATAATCGAAGAAATAATCGTATCTATTGTATTATCTTAGATTCATAAATGTTGTCTAATCGAATATGTCTAGATAAACACATTTTTAGTGAATATTTTTTACTTACAATAAAAATATTATTAAGAATCATTGTAGTATAACCTGTAATCACTAATAGATTGTTATAAGATAGAAAAAATTTAATTTTAATTTATTCAATAGCCAATATTATTTTTATTCCCCAATTAGTTGTAGTCAGACGTCACTACATAGTAGGTATTCAGACGCACCAAGATATAGGCTTATAATATACATTATACACTAGATACATACAGAAATTATTTACCCTGGCTCTCGGTTCAATATGTATATATAAATATATATTTCAAATATTGTTAGTTTTAGAATTTTATTCATCCGTAGTGAAGTATTCACAACATCACAAAATAAAATTCATAGAATTATAATAGTATAATACATATGCTCATCTTCTTTCTATTAACCACCACCACCACCTAACTATTGTCGTCACTCTTCTTCCTATGTCTGTTGTAACTTGTCAGTTGTCATTCATCCATCATTATATAATTATCTTAGTTTACTATTTAAATATGGACAAAATTATAATTCAATAAATCATAAAAAATAACAATTATGCGAAATGAACAAAATCGTACTGAATTACCAGAACAGATAAATGAAACGAAATGTCACTTATCTGATGGAGTTTCTTAAAATCGTGAAAGATAATGGTAAAAAATATGACAGCCCAATGTTAGTATTGTCCTAAGACGATTAGCGAACAAAAATAATCGATTAGGATTTTTTTAAGTCACATTGGAGTAAGTACCTACATTAAATAATTATTTAACCGATTAAAAACTATTATTTTTTTTATATATACTTTATATATACATACATTATATGTACATAATTACAGAAATGTAATTCAATACTTAACAAATATAATTTAAATTAAATAATATTTTAGGCTGCGTAAACCTTCAACACTTTAATGTACAATTACTTAGACTATTTTATTCTTCTCTAAAATGTGAATCAATTGTTCCAGGCCAAAGTTCAGGATCTTTTTGACTTTTTAATTTAATTAGAAAAAGATATCAATACATTATTTATGGAAACACTATTATTCACAATCAATATTAATTCTATTTTATGATTATTTAATGCATTTTCATCTAAATTGTGAAATTAAATTTCTGTTTCAAGATTTTTAACTGTAGTATTACTATCAAATAAGAATGAATTCTTACATTACTTTTGGCGTCATTTTTTAGCTTGAAAAATTTGAAAATTGTTGGATGATTTTGTTTCATTTTTTTTATATTGTTTAAATTTTTGTTTTTCTGCGCCAGAAAGATACTTTTTCGAAGACAGTGGATTTTATTAAAATATTTTAAAATTATTAAATAGTTAACTGATTTTTTTAAATAAATTTATCACACGACGGGACTGACTTAAAAAAAAAACTGAGTGTACATACATAGAAACACGGTATAATCTGTATAACAAAAAACAAAAAGATAACAAACACGATCACAGATATGATGCATATTTGTAAATAATATACTTATATGGCTATATAGCTAACAAACCTTTTCAAGTTTATTTTCCAAGCAATTAAACCTCTTATCTGAAGTTATACATTAAAACGAAGTAATAGTTGTAATAATAGTAATAATTGCGTTGTATGTACATATCTAATTAAAGAACATGGTTGTCAAAAAAATATTTCAAATTATAACTTAGTGTAATCTAATGTATCTTTAAACAAATATTGTTAAAATCTTTTTTTTTTTTATTAAATATCTATAATAATAGAAAAGCTGCAAGCTTATTATATTTTTTCGGCGGCCTCTTTTATTTGGGGCCCTGAACAATAGCCCGTTTAGCCCCGGTCCTTAATACGGTTCTGGGTACATAGTACATCCCATATTTTTTTTTCACATTGTAAGTTCATAGTTGTATATTTTGTGTAATTTTTATCTATTAATATTTATAATTAATAAATATTAAAATTTTATAATTTGCAGAATATTTTTAAGAATTTTTATATATTATATATTTTAAATTTACAAATAATAGGTAGATATGTATATAGTCAATATTTATAAAAAAAAATAAGCAAATGTGTGATTAAAATACAGTGATTTAGTTTACAGGTTATATTGTTGATCTAAGAGGTGAGTATAAAAATTTCGAAACTTGTGGTCAGAGCCGTAACTAGGGTGAGGCGAGCGAGGCATTTGCCTAGGATGCCTGAAGCTGGGGGGCGCAAAAATATTAAACAATTAACTTATTTTAAGAAATGTTATTTCTTGTTACCTTGTATAGAAATCTAATTAAAATTTTTCAGATTTTTCCGAATCGTATCATACATATTAAAAGCTGTGAGCGAGACAACCTTATAACTTAGGGGGCGCATTGCTTCAGTTCTGCCTCGAGATAAAAAGTGGCTTGGTACGGCTCTGCTTGAGGACGCGAAAAAAGCTTTATTAATGCAACAAATTGAGCTAGACATGTCAAAAGTTGCAAATCTAAATTAACAGCACAAAAAAGCAATATTTCATATTTAATCAATGGCTTTTTTATCAAGAAGCTAAAATTAAAAAATATTGGTAAGCTTCAAAGTTAAATGTTTTTTTTATTTTTTGTATCCTACATTTAATATTTTATTGATATACCTAATGCTATGTACCTATTCATAGGTAATTTAATTATAAATTGTTTATTATTTCTAATATCAATATAAATAACTAATATTAATATAAATAATATTGGAAGTAAAAAAATGACACAAGATGTACAAAATAGTGTAAAAACATACTTGATGATTACTGAGTTTTAAATATATTTAAATTGATAACAGAAATATTTAATCATTTTTTTTTTTTTAGTTTTTTTAGTGTTCGGTGTACTGCATACACTCTCAATAAGAATGATTTTATTTATGTGCTACAACGTAACTCTTAATTTTAATTTTAATTATTATTAAATATATATAAAGTATGGCCTTCTCATTTCAGAAGTATTTATTTGAAAACACATTTATTTGACTGAGAAAAATTTGGCATTTATAAATATTTTATAGACAGAATTTTTTTACTATTAACATTATATATTTACATACGTCAATGTACAATATTATTATTTTATTGTTAGTATTATAAAATGAGTCTGATTATATACCTGTAATTATAGTTTTTGTTATAGTTGTATTAATATTTAAATAAAAACATAATAATTAATTAAATATATTAACAATATATATATCTTATAGATATATATTACATATTACAATTATTGGACAAATAGTGGTAAACTATATCTAGAATTCAGTCATCTAATGGATATTCAAGTGGATACAAAATGAACTTAAAAAAAATGGCCAATTGGATATCTAGTAGATATATAATATATATATATATAACCATATCTAATAGATATCTATAAATCATATCTATTATACATCCATTAGTTGTACCTGTGTTATGAGTCTAACTGTATCCTAGAAAATAAATTTATAGTTATTTTATTATTGCTTTCGATCAAAAATGAAAATATACGTAAAATTCTTACCAAAGTATGGTCAGATGTCCTAGTGGATTTATAATACAAATTCAAAAAGGTCTGGTTAACTTGATCTAGAGATAGTATACTTCTTTTCTTTGAAGTTATATTATCAGTCTCACTAAACAGATGTTTACATAGAACACTAGTTGCACTGATTAAATATATATATATATATATATTTACTATACTACAATATAGTAATATTTAATATTTTTTTTATTATTTAATTTAATATTTAATATACAATACTAGTAGCTGTTTCCAAACAATATTTTTTTAAACAATACTGAAACTTCTGTATATAAATTTGAATTTTTTTCTACCATTTAAGTGAATCTTTGTCACATTGATGTTTTTTTAATTACAGTACAATACAATTAATCATAAATAATAGCTAAGACCTACAAATAAAATATTCATTTTGATACCTCATATCATACAATGTAAAACAATATCGATATCACATAGAATAATCCATCAATATTGTTACTTTATTTACACTAGTAAATAGAATTAATGGTTAATGATATAATAAGAAAAATAAAAATATAATGAACGTAAATTTAATAACAACAGGTACTCAGAACTCGAGAAACTATATCTTAACTAATATATAATTATAATAATACAATACATTCAACAACAAGATGTATACCACATGAAGCTCGCACTAAGCTAATTAAAATGAGTGCATTTCCAATTAATACTAACCATATACTTAATTATAATGATTATGTTAAGATATTTAACTATAAATATATTCTCAGCAAAAATGATGCAGACTAAAACGGACAATAGAATTTATAACTATTTTCAAAATGCTCAATATGCACTTTATACAATATGAACAGAAACATAAGTTTTGTGTTATATGGTTGGATTTAGATAAACGCTATCTCAACAATCATTCACCAATATATATTAATGATATTTCTTAATACTGAATTCATGCATGTAGTCCTCCTAGATATTAATTTGGCTGATACACGGCAACTATATGTAAACATAACAAAAACAAGCATACATTAATTAATAATCATAATGAAAGATATTTATTATATATTTACATTAAACATAAATTCAATGTCAGTAATATTAATAAATTTAAAATTGTCCTTATACAAAATTGCTCATTATTTGTAAATCCACTACATCAATTATATTCAATGAAACAGGTTTTGTCATTTTTGAATCAATAGTTGCATTTAAGCTGAAATTAAAAAAATAATTTATTAATTATTTTATTTTTATAAAAAGGTACATTAGAATTCTAAAATCAAATAAATTTGCAAACTTACAGTAGATTAAATCTCATGGATTGTTGTCCTTTTAATATTTGATTATTATTAATTAATTAATTAAATATATTGTTCTACTTAATGTAACAATAAAAATATTATTTATGGGTACTATTTACATGCTTAAATTAAAAGCATTCTAAGATATTCTAATTATCAATTACTAATTTAATCATTATTTATCAATTCATATATAATAAGTACCACAATTTAACTTATTACATAATGAAATAAACTTTATAATATAGAGCAGACTGATAGACTATACAATAAATCGTTATTATTATTTATATTTTAAAAAATTGTAATTTGAATTAATTTGAAAAAAATGTTGGAAAATTTTAATGAATTTAGATTTAAAAAAAAACTTATAGGTATGTTATACCAAATTTCTATATTTGGCATATGTTACAAACTATATTAAAATCTTCATGCAATAACAGGTGAAAATTGATACTCTTAGATTGCAACATATAATTTACACTTCTACAATATTATTAACTTTGTCGATTCTTTATATTTCCAACTGGTTCTGAAATAAATATTAAAGATGTAGGTATCTTCAGTGAATAATAGTATTTAGAAAATGATAAGAATTATAATATATATCATACCTAATTATAAATGGTTTTAATATTGATACATAAAATTAAATAACATTTAAATTTAAGAATATTTTACGGTCCATCAATCTACTCTGTGTTTGTTATATACTTAATACAAAGCAATTCATTAAACAAAATTAAACAAATATGTAACACATTTATTAAACAATATGTAAAAAAAAAGATAATATCTACATGATAAAAAAATAACAAAAAATAATTTTATATGATGAACTTACGTTACAGAATTGAATTTGAAAAAATATGATATAAATCAACAATATGACATGATTGTTCGGAGACAATAAAATGGTTTCAACTTACAAGTTTGTATTAAGACTTAAAGAATAAAGAAAATTAATAAAATTAAAGATAAACAATAATAAATATAAATTAATATTACTGATAAGGCTTATCTAAAATACAAATTTAGTAAAACAAAATCAAATCGCGGCAAATTTTGAAAATAGGTGTTGTTTTTTATTAATTTTATTAATTTTTAAAAAATAATTATAATTTCAGTGATGTTAATCAACTACCATTAGTAACAATAATTATTGAACTAGCTGTTTGGTACACAAACATCACATCTTTGGTAAAGACTAAATTCAAAGATTAATATCTTATAGTTAAAATGCAATATTGATTCGAAAGGTCGAAATTTAGTAGATACACTTCACCGTGGTGAAAACACCATGCATATTATTTGTCTAAAGTGATTAAAAGCAGTCCGAAATTCTAATTAAGTTCTAATAATAAAAAATAAATAAATAGACAACAGGCGTTCTGTCAGTAATTTTTAATTGTGTATGCCAACAAAAATTATCAATGATAATGTTTGATTATTATCTTTATCATGTACCACTACATCAATAGACAAATACACTTAGGTATACATTTTGTAAATGGCATAACTTTTTTATAAAGAAAATTAACTTTTTGAATTTTGTAAAAACTTAAATTAAGGAACATCCTACACGTTCTTTTTTAAAAAATAATAGAGGTTCGCTAGAAGATATGATAATTTAGTTGGGGTATTAAATTCCCAGATTCAACCCCCCTCCCACCCCATTCAAGCACTGCTTATAGTACAGCCGCAGAAAATAATGCAAATTTTCAATTTTTATAAATAATAAATATCAATTGATAATTTTTAAAAATTTAAATAATCATAATTGCATGTATCTATTTATATATTTAGTATATATATTTACAATTTTGTATAAGAATAGGTGTGTAGTCAAATGAATAATAAAGGGATACAACCGCCATGAACTTTTTTAAATATTATTATATTATGTTTTTTTGGTTATACACTTCATTTAGTACTTACCTGTGTTAATATCTTTATACTTTTACTTCATACCACATACTACAAAATATATTTAGTTTTCATGGACATTATAGTTCATGTGTAAAGCTTTAATTCCAGTCCCTTTCTCTAATAATAAAACAATTTAACCACCACTGCATGAATACATAAATCTAAGTATAATCACAGCGTAAATCGTCTGGGTGGAAATAATATATACAATTAAATTTTTATAATAGTTGAAAATATGTATTTTTTAATCCATAGAATTAATAATTAAATCAAGTGTAACAATAACGAATTAAATTTATAAATACTCATTTAATTTAACAACTATTTTTAATTTAATCAAAAAGCATTATACATTTTCTCGAGAATAGTTATACATTCCTACTTATATAAGGAATACCAAATTTTATTTAAGAATTTAATATTATTATACATTTTATGAAATATAAATTAAATTCTGAATTATACTATAATATTAAACAAAACATAATGGTATGAACCTATCTATATTTTTCACATATTCGCTACTAGTATATATTAAAAATATATAGATTAAAAATATTAAATGTATATATATATTTATTTATTTTTTTTATCAATGATAATTGGACACTAAACACTGCTCTCAATATGCTTAGGTAAAGAAGAAGATTATAAGAGGAGTGTATCATTCTATGGAAAAACAAGTTAAAATAAATTGGACACTTTTTAATGCTATTTATTTCGTTAATACATGATTGCATGCATAGATATCCTATTCCTTCACGTGCAATTAATATTTTATTTTTAAAATAGTAGACTGAGTAAAAGTGTATTGTTATGCATGTGTTCTGAGTGTCAACCCTTGATTATGGAGCACTGACCCCAACGAATAAAACTTACGTCAGTCCGATTTTTTTTTTTATTTACGATAAAATATTGCGGAATACTAGTGCTACTTCGTGAATAGGTACATGAATAAAATTTTAATACGTGATTACGGTTAATAAATTTACTTACGAGTATTTAATATGAGTGAATTAAATATATCCGTTTAATTGTGCACGGAATTTGTGAAAATATATGATGTATAAATCCATATTTTAAGCTAAAACCTCAAGCGTCTTCTGTGTTCTACTAAAAATTAAAAATTATAACAATAATAAATTAAAAATGAAGAAAAATTTAAAACAAATGAAAACGTTTAATTATATATATATGATGAAAGCAAAGAGCCATATTGTGTTAAAATAATTCTAACTTTTACAAATTTAATTTAAGATTATTTAAGAAAACGATTTTTTCAACAATTGTATCAGCATTAGTTCACATATTTTCTCGGCTAGATAGCAGTTCATATTATACTGTATAAAATACATTATATAAAATATATTGAAAACCGACAAAAACAATAGGTAATTACAGGTTTAAAAAAGGATAAAATAATAAATAACTATTACAGTTACACAGTTTCCTATCCAGAATCCCATCCGGTATGTGATAATACAATTAAATTTAAGAATGCAAATCATAAAAATAAAAATTGTATGTTTCGAATTAAACTTTAGGCTCTTGACACCGACAGACTGTTGAACACTACTAATATTACATTTTTAGTTCTTCTTATTCAGCAGTTAACAAGCTGTTAGCTTCTTTATAAAAGCTGCTATACGTAGACTCCTTGCCCACAGGTATCTCAATGTCCTTAATTCATGTTTAATATGACCTGAACATTTCAGAATTAAAATATGTACTCAAGGAGTATTTGTTTTATTAAAATAATTATATTCCCACTTTTCCAACTTATTCTCCTTTAGTGTAATTGTATAGAACTCGTTCACCGAGAAAAATTCATTTTTTGCAAGGGGGAGTGACTGAGGTAACATTATATCAGCCCTTCCCTCCCTTCAAAGCATATATTTTACAAAACTTAATATGCTGAATAAAATAAAAAATATTTTGTAAAATGTGTGTTTTGACGGGAGGGCTTGAATAATGTCACACCGGTCTCTCCTGCAAAAAACGAATTTTTCTAGATGAACAAGTTCCGTATAAATTTTGAAAATGGTTGTACAAATTCATATTAATTGCATTCTAATAATAACCTATAACAAAAATCATATATTCCTAGATTAGGAGAGGGAGCAGCGTAATGGATTTAAATTTACTAGCTATGTAAGTAGTTGATTTAATTATGACTATTGGAAATCTTTAAAAATATTATTTTTAAATAATAATAAATTTTTGTTTTTAGTGGTGAAATGTAAACATTTTTGCTATATCATACAAAAATGCTATTATTTTTTTTTAATATAAACAAAACATATATACTAATTAGGGTTTAAATTGACAAAAAAGGGCAGGACGGACTCTATTCCATATATCATTCTCAGAGTTTCTTATTGTCTTGATTGTGGAAGTGTCGATATCAGTGGTTTTGTTTAAATCTGATTTTTGATTAAAAGACTATCATATATCTATAGCAAAATGTATATAAATGAAATTTATTTTTTACATATACTTAAAGACCCGATAAATATGATATAAACTAGATATAGTTTAAAGCATGCTCCTTCAGTTACTGTTTGCCACGGGCCCCTAAAAGTGTAAATCCGGCTCTGAAAAGGCCTGTGATCTATTTCAGTCACGGTTAATCACGTAGCTATATATTTATTATACATATTTATTTCTATCCTGCTATTTTAATTAGGGCAACGTGGAATTTTCGTTTTAAAACTCTCAAATAATTAAAACGTATAAATATTTGTATCTTATAAGCAGGGCTCGGAAGTTGTAGCACTAAAAATGTTATTTTTTAGCTCTTAAATATGCTCTTAAAAACTATAAAATATGCGCTATAAATATCACGAAAAATCAAAAAAATATGCATTTAAGTTAAAAAAATTACAAATTTATTAAAAAAAAAAATTAAATGTAATTTTATAAATTGTTGGCCTCATATACGTCTAGTCCAGTCCGGTTGAATTATAAAATTAACAAAAATGTTAAATTACTTAAATATATTTGTAAAAGTGTACTTATAATTAAATTATATTATTTAGTTACTAACTATTATTACATCAAATTGTCAATGAAAACCTAAAACCTAACATAACCCTAACCTAACCTAACCCTAAATTAGCAAAACAGCAAAAATCCCGTAAATTTTCAAAAAATAGCAAAATTAAATTTTGTGTTTGATATCTGAGTAGTGTGAAACATATTTGAGTCATACTTTGGATGTTCTAGGATGAACCAAGGAAAATATGCATTTCCTAAAGCTTGCTAGCCCTGTTTATAAGCAATAATATTAATTAATATCAGCTATAACTATATATAATCAGTATATAACAATATAACCTTTATATTTTGATCTATATTAAGTGAAATCACATATATGTGTAATAACTAGGGCTGGTTTTTTAATGCCCTAAAAAACACTAAAATGCTCTAAATAATAAAGAAAATTATCAATAGATAAAGTATAACATTTTAGCATAATGTATAAACCAATGATTATTAAACCATACTATAGTATATTAACAGTAATTTTTTGGTATTGAGTTAAGCTATAATTATAATTAGAGAACAAATAAAATAAAAATTTTGGACCCCCCCCCCCATAAAAAGGGTAGGTTGTACCCAAAGGTCTTACTCGAAAGCACTCCTACGTATAATATCAGGGGTGGACTGAGGCCTAGAAAGCTCGGCATGGTTTTACAGAATAACAAACAAGCAACTTGTGTTAGATGGGAAAATTTTAGTTTGAGGCTTAAACCTAAAATGTTTGAAGGGTCTGGGTGTGTATGGCTACCTAGCCACCCTGTCAGTCAGCCTCCGTATAATATATTCGGTTAGGTACTGACAGAGCAGTGGCGTATAATTGTAATATTTTCGTTCTTCCACAATTCATATTGATCTTTCTAAATTTAAAACCCTGCTTGTACACGTACCACGATGATATTTAAACGAGTATGTATTGGTTAATATAAAAATCCGAAATATCCAGTTTCTGTATTCATTAGAAAATATCAGACAATTAATAAAAAATGAATAAGAATCATTTCGAAAAATAAAACCTATAGATACGTTAAAACTTAACTATCCAATATAGATTATCACTATACCACTTTAGAAAATGCTATTATCGGTTATAAATTCTAATAAATCTAAAAAATATAAATAAAGCTATTTCGGAAATATCGAATTAACCGAATAATGAGTTTTCCGGGTGTCTGTCATTTGCCATTGCTAAAGTAGAGTTAAACTGCAGTTTAAATATACAAGTGTATAAGACAGAATGCGTTATGTGAACGTGATTTGTATACAAGGCATATCGAAAATTCGATCTATATATGCATAAAATATTATAGGTAGTAGGTACGTATACACCATTGATATACAGTATACACCATTGATATACAGTATACACCATGGTAGTAGTATAATACGTCAATACAGAGGCCTAGCATATGTTCCCGATGAAAAACCTTCCGTAATTATTAATTCTTTATATTTTTTTGTTTTAGAGTAATTTTATAGTTGAGGACATAAATATTAAATTTGTATTTTTATCCTTCAGGCGAATTTAAAAAGTAACATTTTAATTTTTCATTCATATGAGATTACAAAATAGACATTTTATGAAACAAGTTTTTATGAACATTGCTAAGTATAACAAAATTGAAAATCCATTAATTATAGTGAAAAGTTATCGCTAATGAAATGTTTATAAAGAAGAAAAGCGTATGTGGTTCATATAATATAAATATTGGTATAAATTAGATAACTTATTCAACAACAGAAACCAAACCGTGCACCGAGTATGTGCTCTTTCTTTCCAAAAATTACATTAGCTACAGCTATGAAACTAATCATTGGATTTCCAATTGCGATACATAAAAGTCAGAACCAATTGTGTTTCATGAAATTACCGTTTTACAATTATACAGAGATGAATAATTCAAGAATGGGTTTTCCAAGCTGGTTAAGGGATAAAACAAGAACTTAACGTTACATTTTGGTCCACTACTGTAAAATTACCCTAGGAAAAAAAAGGAATTGAAAAAAAAAATTGAATATCCATCGAGAGATTTCCATCAAGAAACAATATACTCTTGGTCACTCTGTATGCAATGACTATAAATGTAGTATACACGTAAGATAATATGCAAAGCGTGTTTTTTTTTTTTTTTTTTTGTTGTATTTTGACCCTTTGTTACACGGCACGACAATACATAGGTATAACGTAATATCAGGGACGACGCATGCGTGTCGGTTTTTGTTGTGGTTGCGGTTGTCTGGCAGTGTTGTGGTCGACTGCGGCGAATCGGACCAATCGGCGAGAAATCTGTCCGCGGCGTGTATCCTGCACTCACCTATAACCATGGTATACACAATAGTGTACGCAAGCAGCTACTGAACTACTGCACGCCGCATCGTGTCCTGCAGTGGGTTTGGATGCGCTAGCCCAACTCTACAGTTTCAGTTTGATGTCCACGTGATCCGCACACACTCCAGTCACGGCTACGTTCCGCTTTACGCGATCATCATTCGCGAAAATTAAACAAAACATTTTCTACCGATTCAATTCCGCAATACAAATATAATTATACCGTCTTGTATACTTGTCCATTGTCCCGCGGAAGCGTTGCGTTCGTTTAACGCGATTTTCGCATGAGATCAATCGTACGAAAATAAAACTAAGTCGTAAGTAGAAATTTCCGCAATAGACCATATCATCACCATATCACGCGCAACGATCCGGCGCACACTTAAGTAGTTATTATTAAAAGACTTGCACAGCAATGTTACCACCCGATATATATGCTAACGTGAGTTATGTACACTCAGTCTTTTTTCTACCTTCAAGTATTTTCAAAATAGTTTGCACTGATTTATTTGCATTATAATATTGTGTTAACTAAACACGAGTATGAATCATGTATACCGTATGCGGTCTTCAACAACGAAAGACTATCGTTTTTCGTCCAATTCTATACTCGCGCACCATATGAATATACAGTCACATCATGTTTTTCATATATTTTTAATAGAGCTATTGCGAATCCGCTTATAGTTGCTCCATCCATAACTATTAATAATTTATAGAATTTTCTTTTATAATTACTATTATTTAATTTTGTTTTTGGTCTTTCTTTTTCACACATGATATTCGCTTTATAATCTTCACGAACCTCGTTTATCCTGCAGTACATAGGAACGTGGGGTGGAGTACGAGTTCAATAATAATTTTTTCGTGTAAAATAATTCTAATAATAAAGTAAAACTTTCATTCAACGACATTTTCTGTTCAACAAATTACTTTTAGGAATCATAACCTTCATTGTTAGTCTACAAGGGCGAACGCAGGAGGAGGGGGGGTTCCCTCCCTGAAATATCAGGAACAAAAAATAAATTATCTGACTTACAAATGTATTAATAATAAATAAATTAAAAAATTACTATTTGTTTAAAAGTTTCCCGTGGTTTGTAAATTGATGCATACAATACAATTATATGATATTTATGAATATTTTAAATTTTTTTAAACCCTTCCTCCGAAATTTTTTCCCGCATTTGCCCCTGTTAGTCTATGATTAATTGTTAATTTATTGATTTGTTAATTTTTGTTAATTATTAATAATAAATATTAACACTATTTTACGAGTTCCTCTATATTACAATATTTATTTTTTTTGTTCCCATGAGACTTCGTAGTATGAAAATTTCACCGCAATTTCTAAATTCACTTTCGGTAATAAAAAAATGATAGGTACAGTCTGACAAAATTATTAATAAAAACCTATATTTCATTCAGTCCATATACTTGTGTTCGTCTACAGTATTCTCGTGTTAATATGTTAGAAATAACACCGTCCAAACAAATTAACATAAACCAGCGGTAATGGCATGTCATTATATTCATTCTCGTTGTAATCTTGCGTGAAAATAATATTATCGACTGCAGGTACCGTGATAGTTTGCACCAGTTTCGGCTTGACAGGGAATTATTGTTCGATAACTCGAATTTATAAAACGCTTTCGTATCACCTTTTTATAACAATTTTTTTTATTGATCCATTGAAACAAAACTTTGAACAACGATTACGTTCGAACTATAGGTATTATTATACATAATATACATTCGTAGGTATACTTCTTCCGATTATATATACACGTATAATTATTAAGCACAACTTGAAATAGAACAAACAATTAAATATTTATTTATCATCGATCATTTCTTGACCTATAATATATATAATAACATATTATGTTTTACCTATAATATCATTTTGTTCCGTATGCTATTTCAAAATATGCGATTTCAATAACTTATTCAACCTACTTTTATAACAAGACAAACAATTAATGATGTGTGTGAAAACATTTTAAATACACATTCGTTTAGATCTTGTAGAAAATTCTCTATATAATATATGGATATATATCTGAATTATGCATAGATATTATAAATCGCTAAATACACGTTTCGGACATAAACATTTTTCATGAAAGACAAAAAAATTTAATATGAACGAAAAAATAATTGAACTAAAAATTGTAAATTATGAGACGATATAATATAATATTGGATATGATATACGTGTTTTTACGATCACTTAAAGAAATATAATAGGACTAGAAAGTGTACTTATAAGGATTTAAGGTCGTGGACATGAGCCATTTACGCCTGTTCAAATGACTATAGGTACATTATTATATTATACATTTTTTCAAATTGTATTAAACTGCTCGAACAACAAACAATACACGTTGACGTGATTTTTGGTTAAATTTGTATAGTGTTTTTTAACGCACTGATCGTAAGAGAGCTATTTCTACCGATATCCTACAAATTTCTATTGTAAATTTGTCCTTTGAAGGTTATAACCCTTAAAATGTCGGAAAAACCTGCAGTTAACAATGAAACAATAAAAATCGTATCATTCTCTGGTTGTATGCTGCATTATATAAATATAATTATATGAACGATGTATGCGATGGACATATGATCAAGGTCTCTTTTCAGTTGATCACGATGACAACATGACGTACCAATTATACCGTACATGTGCCCCTCGATTCGTATTAGTTGTAAAACGTACCGGACACACGCGATGTAATGTTAAAAACCCCGAAAATCATCATTCGGTCGTTGGCGCATTACGCGGTGTTATTATTGTTATATTTTCTACAATCGTCGCGAGAGAATTTTCATTTGTACGAGTCACGTATATAAAGCGGCCTAGGGCAAATACGTTTTGCCAAATTTTCGCCTTATTATACGATTATAGGGTTTTTTTTTAAAACATTTCAAAAATCATATTGCGTAGTTATTAGAAGTTTTTTTCGTCGTTATCTAAATAATGTAAATAAGGTGCCTACGCAAGCGTTGAACCGTACATCCGTTCGGTGCAAAATAACAGAAACATTTTCAATTCGGTCGCTATTTAACTATATAGTTATGTGTATTTGGATAATGTACCTAACCTACTATATATTACAATGATCATTGAACCAAATGCTGTGTTTTATACGAAAAATTCCCATTTCGCTATTACGGGGCCTCTTTATTTCGAGCATGCAAATACAAATACGCGTAACTCTATTCCATAATATGTATTTGACCATCGTTCTTTGATTTTGAAACCATTTGTATAAAATAATTTACAGCTGCATAAGTATAATTTGATGAACAGAGCTCCGAATTCGAATGGCCACGCTAAATAACTAATGAAATACACCAATACCTATTTCCGCGAAATGAAGTAAATAATATTATTGCACATTGTTTATATGAATACTGCCGTTGTGTAGTTTTACTTCTATGAAGTATTTGCTTTTAAATACTTACGACTTTTGTTGCGATAAGATCGACTTATCGACACATTTTTTTTTCATTATCTCGGTAGAAATTAAGCAGGATATGGGTTCTTCAACATTTTTGCTTATCACCATTATCTATTGCTAGAGAGTAAACTGTCGAAAAAAAACATTTAAGTTACAAAAATATATTGTTATTGTATAATAATATTTTTAAATTGATAAAAGTTACAATTTATAAATTATTAGATAACATTTGATGTTTTCAACATTAGTAGAAAATAATGATATTTAAATTACAGTAAAACTCGCTTAAGACGCTCTTTAAGGGATAAGCTCTCTAGAGCGTTTTAAACGGGAAAGCGTCTTATGCAGGAATAAAAAAAAATGAAGTGATTGAAATATGGAGTTAATTTTGTTATTATTGAACATAATTTAACGGGCAATACACTAATAAATTATGTATATAGATGTAATTACATACATGTGTACATATATTTTTTGCTACTGAATTCAATCTAAAAAAATTTATTATTAAATATTTTATTATTGTTTATTAAAAAATTGATGTATATTTGTTTGTTTACGATGTTGACAGTAAGTTTCAGCAAGAAAGTTTTCTATTTTGTTTAGACAACCCAACACTTCTTCAGAATTTTCTACAGAGGATAATACTTTTCGAATTTCTGTTAGGTGTTGCAAACTAGCAGTAACTGTAGGAGAAAATACTGGATAATAATAATAGTTAATGATAAAATAGGTATAGCAATAAAATAAAACGATACAACAATAAAAACACGTAAATAAGTAAAATTTCTATTTTTATTTCCACAAACCTACTAAAATTTATCATCAGCTAAACAAAAGAGCGTTTTATCCATTGATATAGAGAAAAACCTAGCGTCTTAACAGGTGGTTTTTACATTGAATAGTGTAGGAAATGTCTAGGGACCGACGGAAAATAGCGTCTTATGGGGGAAAGCATCCTAAGCGAGTTTTATTAAATAAAATATTTCTCGTTTGCCTTTAGTTTTATAACAACTATTGCATATTTTATGATTTTCAAGGATAAAAAAATAATAAAATTATTGATGATCTTCATGTTTTCTAGTAATGAATTTCTAGCCCTGATAGAATTAGAATATTGAAATTTTTTGCAACCTTGTTTGACTATCGTTTGACATATTTTAGCGACTTTATAATTTGAAAAAAATTATTATACTTAATCTCAGATTTACGATCAGAATAATATACATGAATCATTCTACACAAATACAACTCCGGAAATCGGAAATAGAATCATTCTGTATGATCGACAATATTTATGATAGTTAATAATATATTATGTAATAAACGAACTGTTTATTTAGTTTTATATTATAATTTATTTTTGTACCTAGTTTTTTTTTACATGAGCGTAAGTTTATATAAACTAGCAAAATAGTTTAGTGACCGCATTTATCCATCTGTTCTTTCGCAATAACGCGTGTGGTGATATTTCACCATGTTTGAGTGCAGGGCTCCATTAACGTATGCACGCTGGCCTCTTTATTGAAAATTTGGCAAAATTTTGAATAAATAAGTAAGATATATTCATATATTCTACATATTATGTGTCATTTAATTTAAATAATTTCTTTTTGTTGTTAAATAATTACGAAATCGGTGAGGGTTAAAAGTTTTATGGCCTATTTTCGGCTCTGCTTGAGTGTAATACTCAGTATATTTTTTCACTTTATATAAGTAACGGAAGACATATAAATAATAAAATTAAAATTGAAAAACATATTCTAATGATTCACCATTCTTATAAAACGTTGATGTTTTACGAAATAAAAAATAAATAAATAAAAGATGAATTAACTATATTAAAGGTTTCTTGGTATTGTTATTAAAATATTAGAATTCCCAAAACAGCCATGTCTCACTATTAAAGAAAGGAATTTTGTCAGCTATCCTCTGTGTTTCCTTTGTCTTCTAATTAGGTGTAACCAATTATTTATGGGGATTGAGGACTAGACCTCTTGGCTATTCCCCATACACGTGTATATATTATGGTAAATAAAGTGAACAATTTGTTAGTCTGCTCGTTACAGTGAACTGTAACCAAAATATATTTATTTCACTTGTCATATACATAGATAATATATTAATTCAAATTTTTTATACATACTATATGAACCTACATTTATACTATTAATAGTCGAATTTAGTGTGTTACAAAAGTATAACTGGAAATTATGTTTTCCATTTGCTTGCCAATGGCAATACATATATATGTCGTAGGCCATATGGAAAATTAGTTTTTTTGCAAAAAGACTAGGCTCTTTGCAATGGGGTAGCCCGTTTGCGAACTACTTATTATTTTTCCAAACAGTCTGCTGTTTTTCAGACTCATTGCATACAGACTAACAGCTGTTAGGCCTTTTAAGAATTACTTACTATTTTTCAAATAGCCTGCTGTTTTTTAGGCTCATTGCATACAGACTAATTTCAGTTAGGCCTTTTAAGAACTACAATCATTTTATGGTAAAAACCATTTTAATTATTTTATTTTAAGGGTTATTGATAATAACACAGTACAAATATGTAACATAAATGTATAACATGTAACATTATTATTTATTAATAATATAAAGGTATTTATTTATTGTTACATGTGGTTTTTTCGTGGCATCTTGAGCTACACAGTACATTGTTTTTCCGACAAGCGCATCTATTTGTTTTGCACGATGTTTTGCAAAAACATTTTTGATAACCCTGCCCTCCAAATTGAGAACGTTTCTTCGTTATTTCTTAAAATTATTTTAAAGTTATTTAAAACAATGTACTGTGTAGCTCAAGATGCCACGAAAAAACCACATGTAACAATAAATAAATACCTTTATATTATATAATTTATATTATTAATAAATAATAATGTTACATGTTATACATTTATGTTACATATTTGTACTGTGTTATTATCAATAACCCTTAAAATAAAATAATTAAAATGGTTTTTACCATAAAATGATTGTAGTTCTTAAAAGGCCTAACTGAAATTAGTCTGTATGCAATGAGCCTAAAAAACAGCAGTCTATTTGGATAAATAATAAGTAGTTCGCAAACGGGCTACCCCATTGCAAAGAGCCTTGTCTTTTTGCAAAAAACTAATTTTCCATATGGCCTACGACATATACATTTGTACAGGCCCATGCACAGGAAACGTCCAAATGAGGAGATCAGAACTATATATGTTATGTTAAGTAAAAAGTAAATAAAAAAAATACACATTAGAGTATCTATGATTAAAAATATCAGGATCGAAAATCAATAAATGTCAACAAATGTCTGAACAGCTTGAACAGCTGACTTGTCAATTAAAATGCGTTTTATCAATGGCTGCATTTACAACGATAATCGACAGTAGATGGAAAATTCCGGAAAATTAAATAGAATAGAAAAATAATAGAAAAATACGTCAAATCGAGAAAATTGGCACTGTTAAAACAAAAATAAACAACTATGTATGAATTTTCAAGTCTGTTTAATTTTTATAGAATGAGGACTAGGTATATTCCTAGTAAAAATTATGTAAAAAGATCCTCAATGGGGGAGTTAAACCCTCCAAACCTTCCATTGTGCCTACATTTTTATGTATCTGTGTTCAACCATATTATGCCCTGTCACAGGGAACAGTAAATAATAACTTTAATTGATTAATATCGGTATTTATATCAATCGTAAACCAAAATTATATCAATTTATCTGACATCAAAAATCACTCGTCATATTCATAACTCATATAATGTTTTTGATAAATTATAATGTTGCACATAAAATTTGAGATATTTCTGTTACCTATACAACGTACTATATAATACATATATAAGTATAATTTAAATGATTAACTATAAACCACTAAGATCTAATCGTAGAAGTCCATACATAAGTTATAAAAATACAAGGTCATTGTTTTGGTCTTTTAGTGTTTTAGTATACTTTATTTTACTTATATTACCCATATATTTTTTTTTCAATTTGTAATTTTTTTTTTTTTAGGTTTTATTTTGCCAAGATATCATCATCATGAAGCAATCATACACTGTAATTTTGATGGCCACATTATCCTTAATAACAAGTATGCCTTTGAAAAAACGTTTTTATAACTATATATACGTATATAGTATAACTTTATACATTTTTTCAAGTAATGTAATACTGTTGAGTCAAAAGGTCCTTTAAATAGGTCAAATTGACCATTGCGTGTTGGTATAAATGAAAATCGTGGATTTCGCTGTTAACATAGTACCCTTCCCTTCTGATCACGATGTACACACATTAATATTTTTTTCTTTTTTCTTTTTTTTAATAAATTACTTTTTTGATAACTTAAATGCCAATGACGCATGGTTGTTTATTCCTTGAAGTAATTTTGTCTGGATTTTGTTTTTAAAGTAGATATTACTGCTTCTGAACCAAAATATGTGACATTTCAAATTTTCAAATCAAAAATGAATATAAAAAATTATAAATTCAAATTTTTATCATTATATAATATAATATAATAATGTTATTGAAAAACATATTTTTTTTTTTTTTGTAAACAAGGACTTACAATCGAAATAACTATTCTTCTTTAAATATAAATAAAAAATGTATTTATAAATATTCTGAATTAAGTTTCGCATGATTCTATGTAAGTAATTCTAAAATATATATTTATATTGATTTTGCATAAATTAATGAGTCACCTGAAGTCTTGAACCCTTTTTAACCTACATAACCTTTTTAAAATAAGCTATAGAATGGGTTGGTCTTAACTTTAATTTAAACAATAATTTTACTTGTATAATATTAGGTATGTATTTAAAATGTTGATAGTGTTGTATTTTATAATAAAAAACCCTCTAACAATAATATGCACCATATTAACTATTTTTTTACATACTATCAGTATAAACATTTAAATATATACTTTAATAAAAATAATAAAACATATAACAAGGGCTCATAACTTAAGTAAATTCATAAGTTCTAAAAATATTTGTTATAAGCGCTATAATATGATCCAAAAAATATTCATATGAGCATTTAAATATGTTTAAATATGCACGGGTTTATCAAATATTTGTATTTACTTGTATTTACTTGTTTATTTGTATATAAGTTATCAAGTTTATTTTGATATCAAAGTGTTGATTCCAATAATAGTAACTAAGTGTAATATTCATAATTTTCAATGTTTAAAATTACTAAGATTTCCAACATATACATACAATACACCATAAACAACATAAAAAAAAAAAAATCAATATTCAACACAGTATAATAATATGGGATATAACACTATAAATAAACCAACTAAAATAATTCTAAAAGTTCAACCCGATCGTCGAGAGTAGTAGGTATGAAAAATAAAGGGAATCTCAATTTATTGCTTAATAACAATTAATATATAAAGTGATATAACTAAGGAACGGATTTATATGTAATAAAAATACAGAAATATGTACATATATATGTAAGTATAATTTATAAAATATGTGCTAAAAACATTCAAATATGGGGGGAAAAAATTTTAAAAAAAAATGATTATTATTATTAAATTATCAAAAAGATTTGTTGCATTGAATTATTACAATATCTTGTAAATTATCAAATGTTAAATGTCGCCTATTAGGTATCAAAATATTTTTAAAGCGGCTAAATTATCGTTTCACATCAACCGATGTAATAAAAGCATATTTCCAGTGCATACTATCAGAAGGCGATAATTCTAAATTTTTAAAAGGTTGTCTGCCATTCATTATGTCATTGATTGTTTTAAAATCAATATTGCCTGGAATTTTTTTCTGTAACAGCATGAATTTTCTTTTTTACGACATCATTGGTCCGCTTACGAGTTTTAATCGCTGATTCAACAATTTGCATACTATCATTTGGGGACATATTTTTTATTAATAATTTTGTTAAATTATTTTTAATTAAAATTAAATTATTTTCAATGTTTCATTTTGCATAATATTTTGAGCTTTTCCAATAGCGATAAAAGTTTCTGGAATTAATTTTGAAATAATTTCTTGTATTTTCGTACGAAGAAGACGTATGAATGATGAAATGATAAAAATATGTTTAAAAATATTTAAAAATTAGTGAAATATGTAAAAATATGTAATTATACCAAAATATGTATAAATATGTAAAATAAAAGTATCATAATTTTAATAGGAATGATTTAAATCATAAACATTTCTTATCGAATCTTAAATATCTCGTTTTAATAAAAATATGCATTTGCATATAAATTCGTTCCCTAGATATAACATATTAGTAATAATATTATATAAAATAAACTAGAAAAAAGACGTATACATATTTTAATAATATTTTTTATAACTACATAGTTAATATGGTTATCGTTATTTCACCCATTCGTTATAACTATTTTAAACTATGACGTGGTTTTTATGATTTAAAAATGACACAAAACCAAATGTTTAAATATCTCATTATGATAACATAAAAGTTAATAATCATTGTATGCAATTAAAAAAAGTTTCTGTTTAAATTAGATTTTTTGATATTTTAATTGTTTTTGTACATGTGTATAGTATCATGTAAGTTTTACATTAGTTTTTTACTTTAGCCTATTCCATTGTTAAATAAAAATACTACACAATGAAACTTTGGTCGTAGAAAAGTTAATTTAATAATTTTCAAAAACTTAAGAATTAAATCACTAATTTGTATTATATCACATAGGCGTGGGTAAACGAATATGGTGAACGAATATGCAACTTGTGGGTAGATTTTAAAATGCCACCCTTTACACACACATTGTGCCGTTGTACTCATCATAATAAAATATATATACATGTATATATGTATATATAAACATCAACAACGTAAAAATAATTTAATCGATCTATATTTATAAATAAACCATAACATCGGTAGTTTTAATATAATAAATTAATTAGTAATTTTTTGATATTAATTTATATAAAAAAATTTAGTATAAAGATTCAGCACCATCCAGAACTTTATGCGCTTTCCACTCATATTAATTGAAGAAAACCACCGTGAGGAAATATGAAGTCCTTTTATTTTTCAGTCAATATGACTTGACAGTTGACGAGACTTAAATTACGGTTTATGGGACTCGAAAGAGGAATAAATGGTAGAATAATAATAAAAACTACTCGATAGTGTACAAATAAATCATTATAAGTTTGATATTACAATTAAAATAACATTTAAATATCAAATTTAATAATTTTATAGTTATAAATTATAATACAGCCATTCGGGTAAACAATAAACAAGACTATGTGTTAGTGTATTTATTGCTGTAAGTACTACTGTATTTTATACAATTTATACTTGAAAATAATATATATGAAAATAACAAATTCTGAGCGCTATAATTTCTACCTCTAAAAAATTACTTTGTTCATCTTAACCCGGCACTGGATGTAGGTAAAAGTAGCTAAATTATTTTAATATGCATATCAATGAGCACTACACTTCATATGATTATTTTTTCGAGTCATCACTTCGTTTGAAATAATAATATAATTCATCGTCCCCTATAGCGTGCTCAAAAACACATAATTACATGAACTTTAACTGCAATAAATCAAAGATCATTTGTAACTGTCATATGTTTTATTTCTACGATACATTGAAAGTTCCCCACTTTTTGAACAATTGCATTATTAAAATGAACGAAACAGGTTATTTTGACAAGGGTCGATCAACTTATATTATAAGAGTAGGTACCCAAAAAGTCAGGTGTCAATGTAATATTTTAACACTTATATGATTCTATAGGATTGTATAGATATACATCATAATATATACAATGCTTCATAAAAATGCAATACAATTGGCACGGACATACACCAATTGTATACCTATTTATTGATATTGAATGTAAAACAATATATATATTCTTATGACATAGATAACTTTTACATGTATAATTACGTTGTGTTGATGTGTTGGTGCAGTAGAATAAAATAATGTAATAAGATAAAAGTTAAAACAAACACAATTAAAATAATATGTAGTAAAATAGTAAGTCCAAAAATGTATCTAACGAAGTTTCAATAAAAATAAAAAAATTCAAAAAATCTACATTATGTCTATGGCATTATATTTGTAATAATGATGTTAATCACATAATGTCATGAGACTATTTGGAATTTCTTTAGCTATTCTACAAAACCATGTGGTAATTGATGAATAACCTACCCTCTATAGTTTTTCTCTATAAACAACTTCACTATATTCGTTTAAAATGTACCGCATTATTGTTTGGTTTTAATTATTAACATTCGCATCATTCTTCTTTAAATCCTTGACTATATAGTTCTACATAGATCTTTATATCTGAGATGATTTAAATATAAGCATTATTTTCGTTGCAATGTTAAGCCAGGTAAATTGTCATTGGGTGATAGCACTAAAATTGTTCTTTATTCGTTCCTTTTACTTTTTCCGTCGATCATTTAAGCTTCTTGCTGTAATACAAAATTCTAACATATTATATTATTCCTAATGTAGATGACAAAACTTTAGTTAATTACCAATGAGATTTTTTATATCTTTTTAAATATTGTGTAGGTCACTAATTAGAAAATAGGTTATTTATATTCTTATTTATTAGTTTACTTTTAAAAACTGTAATCATATGTATATCATGCACTAAATGAAACGTTATTATTAACAAAAACGTAATAAATAAAATAATATTGTATTATTTGTTTTTAAAAATAATTATGACTAAAGCATATTAAATGAAATTATTTATAAATATATTAAAAATGTCAAGTTTTAAGATCAGTTAATATGTTGAACTGTTTAACAGACAAAACATAGATCATTCAATAAAATACAGTCTTAAAACATAAAATTATTTATTTTATATACGAAAAACAACTTATAATTTAATTATTTACTTAAGCTGAAGCTGCTCACATGATTTACGCACAAAATTGTGGTAAAGAAGAGTACAATCGTTGTATTTCTTTAGCTGATCCACTAGTGAAAGATCCTCATTTCATTTACCCTGGAAATTTAAAAGATATCGATAACATATGCAGGTATAACAATATAATTTAATTAATTTGAACACGATTACATGTACTATTATCTTGTGTAAATGCTTTGGTATTATCTTCTTTCAAAGGACTTGGACTCTATTTGTCGATTGCACAAAGAGATACACTGAACATTGTTTCGAGGAGAGTAAACGAAAAGTATTTAACAAAGCTGTGGAAAACTCTATTGAATTAGTCCATAAGATGTGTACATCACCTCAATATCAAACAGGTTAGTTGGTTGTAATGCTGAATTCTGAAGATAAAAAAAAATGTAGGCATAATTGATAATTAATAATCATTTATATTATAGAATATTTGAAACACGCATCGTGTTTACGAACTACACTGTTTGATGATTCACGGTGTGGAAAACATTACCGATCTTTAGCAAGTTTTATTTCAAACGAAACTAGCGGACCTAGCATTTGTTGGTGAGTAAACATTCGATTTACAAAATAAAAGCCTATTACATCTCATATCGCTCAGTACAAAACTTGCAAAATTAAGTATTAAAGAATATAATATAATTTTTAATTATATTCACATATAATGTATAAGAAACGTTATATATTTGTTGTACGTAGTGCAACGACGGTATAGTGTAGTAGTACTTACATTTCTTCTTCTCAGTATTTCATAATATATGTAACATCATACATATTCTGAACAGAATAAATCGCAAAATCTTTTAGAATCCTAATTTTTAATTTGGTTGTATACTCACACACACAAACATACACAAATTAATATTACTTAAGTAAAATTATTCCAATAAAATTGAAAATCTATTGAAAACCAGTTGTGAATACAATTTTCCTAATAATTTTATTTACACGTATTACTTTAACTATAAATTTAACCATATTGTTCAAAGCGGTGTTTTACTACCTAAAAATAAATTATTCAAAAAGTAAGAAAAATAAAACCCGTTGCCCAAAACAATATTTTCTCACAGACCTAATCCATAGTCATTTAGAAAATATAGCAATGTCTTCAAATTATTATTTTATAAATAATATTAGATTTTCGTAGCTTGTTTCTTAAACACGATTATCATTTGAATTATAATATTATTCATATGCAGTTCCGAAATCTGAAGTTTATATCTAAGAAAAATTATGAAATAATTTCACTGCAGTGTAATTCTCTTTAGCCTATAGGGTTGTATGTATGTTTATTGATTTATTATTATTTACACACTTATTCGAATTATTAGTTTCATACTGAATATTAAACTAAACTAATTTAATTAAATGTAAGTAAAAAATATTTGGCCACATTACTCGATGTGTTAACCGCTATTATATTATTTGAGAATTATTGTATTTATGCGAATTATTTTAATATTTAAAATTTTGTTATACTTTCTCTATTTTATTTTTAATCATTTTTACATTATATATTTGTGTTTTGTGTTGTCCTTCTCGTGTTTTATCATTATTATGTTAAAATGGTCAGTTCCCTGAAATGCGTTCGTATGAACATTAAATTATTGTTCAAATATTTTGATAATGTATTATTATTTTACCACCTCCGTTTGTAGGTATAAGTACGGTTCAAAATAATATGATACGCTTCGGTTATATTTTATTGATGTATATGTATATGTAATCTGTTTCGTTAACGAAATAAATATGTCGTTCAGCATTAAGTTGTCATGTACTATTGTTGTCAAATCTTAGGCTGAGCCATTTTCTATTCCGTACTTAAATTATACAATAATTTCATTGAAACAATATTTATATACATGTATGTTTTATTGTAGCACTCATCATAGATTCCGAGAATGTGTGCTTGACCAAACACGAAGGACTTGCAACCAAGACGATGATTCGTTTACACAAGAGTTATTGGACAAAGCATTTGGATTTTTCCGCAGCCAATGTATAGATTACGTGTAAGTATATTATATGTACAGCATATTGCGTATACGAAAAATCATTTATTCGCGATATATTCATGGGCTTATTTTAGAGGGGCGAAGGGACAATCGCCCCACTCTGAATTCGTATTTAAAGAATTGATTATATGTGAGAAACACATTTCAAATTTTTTTAATGTGGACTATTTTATAACGAAATTAAATTACGCGTGGCTGTGAATACTGATTTGGGCTTTTTATCGGGTGTATAGTATCACTTAGTGAGAAATCAAATAAAACACAAGCGTAACTTTCAAAACACAGACTGATGTTAAAAAAAACTACACAAAAGTCAATTCTAAATGGATCCGGCATTAGATTAAAAAAAAAAAAACCACTAATATTAAGGATTCACCTGATTTAAATATTATCAAAAATTGTACTTATAAATGTTGAGCCTGAATTAAAAAAAAATTTGAGTCGCCCCCCCTTCCCCCTAGAAGTAAGTCAAAATACACCTCTGGATATGTTTTCCGTACACAATTTACGATGACGCAACACATGAATGATACAGAATTATTAACATTAAATACAATTAATAATACTATCGTTTTCAGGCCTAATCAAGATGAATGTCCTGGATATGAATATTATAACGCAATGACCACTAATAGGTGGCAAGATGACAAGGAAAAAGCAGCGCCAAGTCCTACCCCGTGGTCCTGTAAGATTTATATAAATATTTTAATCTAATTGTACAATTCTTGTACGTCTTGAACATGTTTTTTATACGATTCGTATAATAAATATCGCATGTTTCATTTATGCACGTTAAACGATAAATATTTATATAAATGTCTTATAATATGCGTTCTACATGATTTATAATATTATTATAAAATTTTAAATCAATTAAATGTTTATCACGTTCTCGTGTTAGTTATATAATAAGGCGTTCGTTTTCTCTAAGTTCAATGTTATACATATTGCTTTAAATTATTTTTTTTATAGTTGAATCTATTCGTATAGTCTGATCTTTAATAAAAATAATCAAATAATTCTTATATTTGTACGTAATATATAATACATGTATGCCAATATGTTCATTTATTAGTTTTATCTACTCGAAATTTTTCCATCCGATTTATCATCTAAACATTTTTGTTTACATATAATCACTATTAATTAAAGTTAAAATAACATCGATATATGAATAATATTGACGAGAAATTCTGTTATTTTTGTATAATTCATTTCAGTTCCAATTATACATGTATATATAATGGTAATACTCGGGACTCTGAAATAAAATTTAAAATTCAACACAGTTTTTGATTCACGGTCAATTTTTACAGTTTTAATTGGACAATATTTTTACGAGCATCCATTAAATTTTTACTCGTAACCTCATCCAATAAAGTACATTGTTATAAGTACTATATAAACATCGTGTTTAAGCTAAAAAAATTGATAACCATTTACTCTTCGCGTTGTGTACATATAATTGCATTAAATGAACGTAATTATTAAAATGTAGAGTAAATACTACCTGTTTTCACAAATAATGAACTGGAGAACAATCGAAATCGAGAACTATCTTTAACTCTGTGGTGCGCAATCTGGGGAAATTTTATCAGTGGGTCAGCAATGTAGTTTAACAGTAATAGAAAAAGTTATATACTATATACGTTGATTTACATAACTTTATATTTAGATTTTATAAAATTCTAATTTTGTAATTTTTTTTTGTGTTTTGGATTAATTAAATTACATAATTATATAAGAATAAAATTATTTCATACATTAAGTAAATATACATTATACACTTAGGTACATAATATTATTAAAGAAGCGGGGGTCATCGAAATAAATTAATTTGAGGGCCGTGGATCAAAAAAGAGTACGGAGTCTTTGAAAGTGTTTGGCCTTGTATTTGGGCACACCTCCCTCCCTTGAGCCAGCCCTGATAAGGTGCCATAGAAAGATTCTATATATAACAGAACTGCATATTCTAAATTGTAATATACAAGTTCACAGATGAAGGGGATATTTTGGGCCGGCCTAAAATCTTTTAACACAATCTAGAGCTTTACTGTGAATAAGGAATCACTGCCATCGTGGTGAGCAAGGACTTATATAGCTAGATAACTACAGTTAACCTAAAAACCCAAAATTGGCTTTATTACCACATCTGAAATATTTTAATCGAACATTGTATGAGTACGTAAGATAGCAAGAAAACGAGACTTTGCAAATGTTTAACATGATTACAATAGTATAAATAAAACAAATAATTTTATATGAGGTTTGACTATCACTACTATTTAAATTATAGTATAAAATGTATGTTTATGTTTTTATCATAGTTGCAGAACGTACGTATTGATTTTATTTCGTTTTTCAGCGACGAAACGGCAGGACAATTGGAGACCGGAGCAGAACACCGGTTGGCCCAGCGCCGCAGGGTCATCGACGGTAGGCGGCGAAAGGACCAGCAGGGGGCACACCTTACAGGGTGCATCGTTTAGCACACCGACATGGCAGGTATCGGCGAGCGGCAGCTCCGTGCAGTCTACCAAGAAGCCAGATAACACCAACTACATGAGCAATGTGATCGACGAGCCCAACCAACAGGGACTAGCCCAAACTGGAGCTGGACCCGGGCCCAATATACCGAACACCATAGCCGTGGCGATTCCTGTACTGTTAGCGTTGACAAAAATCATCTTCTGAACCTACATACCGTGGAAATCAACACGATATACTTGTGCGTTCACGATACCATTGAGTACTTCATTTTAGGAACCCTCCGAGATACTTTTACGGTTTTTTTTTTTTTTTAGTTTTAATATGTTCGATTAAATTAAATGGATTTAGCCACCATACAAATGCTGCGGTTTACGAAAATCATATTATATTATAAGTTATACAGTGAAACCTCTGTTCGTGGATACTTATCAATCGCGGACACGTCTAGTTTAGACTTAGAGCTTCTGAACAGTGAACTCCCTATAATATGTAACAAACCCAGCCCCTAAGAATTAAATAATAATTGACATTCTGTGGAAAATAGAAATAAAGATATATATGTATATTGTATATAAATACTATATTTGTATACAATAGAATGCAATTATAATATACATTTTATATTATAATAATGCAATACAATTATAGTTATTCGATTTTACGATTTGTACATAAAAAACGTTACCGTTAACATGTTGTTAAGAATTCAAGATATTTGATTTTGATAGGATTTTGTTAGATAATGATCCATGGCGGTATATTTATTAAAATGTATTTGAGATAAATCTACTATCCGATATAATATGTATATTCTAAGAATTCTCAATCTCATTCACTATTATTTGAACAATTTATAAAAATATATGTACAACAATATTTCCTTTTTTGGACTTATCTGTGAATTTGGTAGTGTACAAACTTTACGGAACCAGTGCACGTTTCATCTTCACAGTTAAGCTATATTGAACTTATGTTAAAAAATGATATAACTGTTAATAGCAATATATACATATAATAATGATAAATTATAGGTAGTTGTTATAAGAACATTTATTTTTTATTTAAGTATGTGGTTATTGTTAGTATAATGTTAAATACAAAAAAATTGTGCTATTCCTTAATTATGTACGACTTAAAATCTCACTCTCTTAATTTCCGCTGTATAGAGTTTTCACTGCAATAAAAATATAAGTTTCGAGGTTCATTTCAGTCGAAAATTTAATACATATGCATATTCGTCATGTTAATTTTATAGCAACTGTACTATCAATCACACTTAAGTATCATAATATATATGGATGTATGTTTGTATTTTATTTGTGCGATGCCTATAGGTATTTGAAGTTGTTTTAGAAAATTATTTTTATCTCCCAAGCTGTATTTTAAAAACAAATAATAATATATTAGTTTAGTACAATAGTAAATGTCAGTAAACAGGATGCCAACCGTTATAAATTCAGAACATGATCATATATTTTTCAAATTGAATTAATTATAATATATATAGGAAATAAGAGTGTAAACCGTACATAGAATAAAACTACAATAATAATAAAATGTAACATTATTTAACAATATAGTATACTATTGCCATTAATATGATAAATCATACTCACCTATCTATACATACCCGTCATGTGAAAGTTGTCATCGTTATATATATAATATTACATTGGCCTGTGATGTTTATGATTACCAATACTACGTTATTGTTACATGTAGATTTGTCCACGATGTTTTACGTCGTCGAATATTTCTTTTATTTTTTAATACAACAGGTTTACATTATTATTTGCACATTATAATACATATATATATATGTTTATATATATATATGTTTATTCGGTAAATATTTAAGTTGAATACCGTAATTATAATGAATAAATGTTGTATTTTAAATATTCCAAACGTTCTTACATACTTATAAAATATTACACACGTATCATATTATATTTTAAGTAATAAGCACTCCTTAAGTAAAATTATTTTTATAATTTTTATTTTTTTTTTCGTTTTTGAAATGGAAAATAAATATATTTGAAAAAAATACTGTGATAGTATGTTTTTATATAGTTTTATTACAACTACCAGTTTTATTAAAAATATTAATCTTGTAGTCTTAAATATGTTATTTTAGAAATTAAGAAAGGTATTTTTTTTTTTAACATTCTTATACAGAGTTATATCTAGAGACGGATTTCCCAATTGACAGAATAGGCAGCTGCCTAAAATGGCAACATTTAGACTGCGGCAAATTGTATAGTGGTTTATTAAAATACCTCACTCGTAAAAGAAAGAAAAAAGAAAAATCATTATTTTATAATTACAAGAAATTATGTAATGTTTACTTAATTATTAAAACAATGGTGATTCATAAAAATGATCATTGTACGTTTTCACTAAAATTTGGTGGTTATCCATTGACATTTTTCTAAAGTAAAAAAAAAAAAAATTAAGGAATTAAAAGTGAGAAAAAATCGTCTAAAAATTCAAATGGATTAAGGTACTATTATTTTTAATAATTATAGTAACACATTTTTAGTGCCTACAGTCATAATAAAGTTAAATCCTCATCCACTGTCGAACTTACACAGAATCAAGAAATAATCATGAAATTCCTGAGAACATCTACGAAGCTCTTAGTCCCAACGAAGACAAACTCAACAAAATTATTTTGTTTCTTAAAGATATTGATATGTATAATTGTATTTAATAACCTCTCATAATTCATAGGTACCAATTAAAAAAGAAACCAGTACACCTAAATTAAGTACGAATCTTGTAAGCTAATAACCTCAGTAGTTGAAGCTGTACTATGAATAAAAATAAAAAATAAAAAGTAAAATCCACCTATGTATTTTTTGAATATCTTAAGTATTATTATTTTATTTAATAACTATTAAATAATTAATATACTTTATACTACTAGCTATTATGCTGGTATATATAGTATTCATGCAGTATAGTTATTATATTTCATAATATAGCCTATAATCAGTGTTTGGGAGTAACTAAAGTTACAATTTACTGTAACGAAATTAATTTTTAAGTTATTTCATGGTAATTTAATTACATTTTATTGTAAGTAATTCAAATGTAATTTAAGTTACTTTTTTGTAATAATTATTACTAAATTACTCGTTACTTTTTTTTTGTTTAAATATATATTAAGAACAATAAAAGTTTAAAGGTATGTCAGTAATGGAAAAATAAGAAGCCACTGACATCATTCAAAGTGAAATAGAATATTTCAAACCTGTTAATGATAATACTTTAGAATAAAATCAAGTTGAGGAAGTTAATGATAACATTATTTTTGATGAAGATATAAAACAAGAGCATTCTAATGCTGAACTTGAACGTTTTTTATTTACTCCTTTTAATGATGATTTAACTATTTTAAAAAACATGCCAATAATGAGATTAAATTTTTTGAAGTATAATACTGCTTTACCCTTAAGTGCTTCTGTTGAACGTTTGTTTATCATAGCAGGAGATATAAGCACTCAAAAAGCGATCTCAAATTAGTGACTGTAATTTTGAAAACGCATTGTTATTTAAAATAAATTTAAAAAATAAAAATTAATATTTAATGTGTAGCAAAATTAGTATTAATCGTTAATAATTTCATATGGTTGATTGTCATTATTTAGTTTGTGTATTGTCATGTAGACAAAATAGACAAAAATATTAAGCTTCAGTTATATTTAAAAAAAAAAGTAACTTCTATTGTAATTGAGTTACTTTTAAAACTCATAAGTAATGTAACTTGACAAAATGAAAAAAAGTAACTTAAAAAATGTATTTATAATTTAGTTAAGTAATTAGTAATATAATTGAATTACACAAAATAAGTAACTTCCCCAAAACTGCCTATAAACTGTATAGTTATACGAATAGCCGTGATATATCGCATTACATTTATTTATTTAGTATAAGCATCGTAACTGATATTTGAAATAAAGCTTAAAATTTTCAATTCCAATCAACGAGGAAACGATATTGATTTTACAAAGATAAGAGTTCTTTTATTTTAAAAACACATTATGATGGTAGTTCAAACGCTCCAAAAGTTTTACAAAGATGCCTATCGATTGAAAATCCAACACAGATGTTATTTTGAAAGTTTGCAGTTTGGATTTACCAATATTCAGTGGTTATTGAAAAAATTTCAAAAACAATAAATTAAGCATATTTAATAACAAAACTTCAGTAAATAAATAAGTAATAAACTCGTCGTATTCAATAACATTAATGGTATAAATATCTTAAAAATATATATTGGGTGCATCTATATTGATTTCATAGATTATAGTTTAAATACTAAAACATGAAAATAGTAATAAGTTGTCCAACTTAACCCATATCAGTTATTATTAAATTTCCTATTTATATTTACTTTTTTAATTATTTAAAATTCTGTAATTTTATACTTTTTTTATCATTAAAACATCAACTTTATTTAATTTCTATAATAGATACCATTGCACCAAAAGAGAGGGGGTTGTACAAGGGCGTAGTTAGAAATTTCATCGAGGAGGGAACTAATTATCAAAACATGTTAAGTGTTATTTACTAAGTGTATTTTTAAATTTTAACATACTTGTATATCAAATTTTTTATCTCATCATATGATTTGAAATTATCTTTAATAATAATTTAGCAGGTAAATACAAAAAAAAAATGACATATAATAAAAATACTAATTTAAAGTTGTATTGTTAAAAAGAACTATAAAAATGTGTCATTAGGTAGGAAATTTTCATTTGAATACATTAGAATATATTTTTAAAAAATAAAAATTTGAAAAGTTATAAGCAGTATAAATATTGGGTCATACATGGTCATTTATGGTAATCTAAAAATTTGATTAAAATGAATATACTTGATAGCTATGGTTGGGAGGAAGGGTATACAGGATTACTAATAAAAGAGTCCCAATAAAAAGTTTTATTGATCGATTATGATATAACTAAGGTAGTTGAGAAATATTCAGTATGACTGGGAGATGGATTTAAAAATCAAGTTGGTGCTGAGGTCAGAATTAAAGATGAAATTTAAAGAATAAAAGGGACACGAAAATAATAATAATTATTATCTTTTCAATACCCGTGATAATAATTATTATTATCTCGGAATGATTTCGTATCGAAATTATTCACTTAACATATCCTAACACGTATAATGTAAGTATTAATTTTACCGGTATCCATTCATTAAACGTTCTTTGAATTGGAATAAAATTACATAATTCGTTTTACCATAACTACCATGAAACCATATAAGAAGCTGTATAACGTTGAACGTTCAAAAGTGTCCAGCTTGGATTGTATCAATACTTGCGTATTACAGTAACGCTGTCTTTTTTTTTATTTTTATTACATTTACAATAGAAGAATACAGACTGACAGACTGCAGAGTTACTGTGATGGACTACTTGTCCATTACTGTATAGCTCTCCGAACAGAATACTGATATCAAGCAGATTAGAGCAATTGCATAATAAAGACTCTAAGATTGCTCTCATCAACATAATTTTTAATAATTTGAAGTTCATAAATGTTATTTTTATTTAATCGTATGGCGTACAGATACGACGACTTAACTCTTCTAGAACTATAATAATCAAGCACCCATTTTGTGAACACAAAAATTAAAAAAAAAAAATTGTATACCACCCGATGATCTTACAATAGAGAACGAATTCTTTCTCCTCGTCAAAGTGAAGACCGTAGACACAATGTTATAATAATAACATTTTATTATCTTTCTAAATACCAGTTAAAATTAACAAGCATCGCAGTCTGCACGGGCTTCACATCCCCTAACTTTTTAATTATTAGGGATTTGAGTGACATTTCTTTTTTGGTAGTTAGATTACAGTAGCTATTGTGTCGTATAACAACTGCCGTGTTTTGAAGGTGTAAATATTTTTATACTACAAATTATTATATGATACATTTTAAATTACGGACATTAAATAATATTTGTTCCCAAAATGTACACGCTATGATAATGTCTATAATCCAGACTTATAAATCATAACCATAACTATAAATTAAAAAGGTTTTAGCCCCTCCCTGCTTTCAATTTTCCAAATACGTTAGATTTTTGAACAATGTAAAATGTACAATACCATAACATGTTATGAAGCACTAATGGTTATTCATTATTGTTTTTTGTATTGAGTAATTTGTTTAATATATTTGATTTTACTCATGAAGTTGGAATTTAGCCTTTAGTAGTTACGTTTAAAGACTTTAGAGAACACAAAAGGTTATTTCGACCTTTGTCTTATCGTTTTCTGCGGTAACACGCACGTGCACCGTTGAACATCGACAGTTCTTTCCCCCTTCTCCTCATCCAATCAAATTGCATTCGTTTACTCGTCACTTCAATATACCAGTTGATACTGAACGCTCATCGGCGCTGACTACGATGATGAATGATGATTGATGATACAGCGTTCGGTTTTTTCGTCACGTCTTTTCCCCCCCAACGTTCTCGTTCGCACGCGTATTTCCTAGCCATATCGAAACGACGCAATGACGACGGTCAACAACTTCCCCTCCCCGCCGTCGACGGCATTGACGGACGCGCGCACGTCTTGTCAGCTTATCGTTGCCCTTACGGGGAGAGAGAGAGGTCCGTCCATAGCCCGGGAAATTTTTTTTATTTTTTACGCCGTTCACGGAATTCGTTGTCAAATTAATCGATCGAGACGTGCGTTACGTGATATACGGCGTAAACAGCCAAGCTGCGACCCACTGGTTTTACTCAATGGGTAGTGGGCGCTGGGGGGGAGTCAAGTGGTGGTGACAGGAAAAAATGAACCGAATTATGTTAACGAGTGTCATGTTGGTAACAAATTTTTATTCAAAATATTATTTTGACGTGACGACGAGTTCCCTCGTGGTTTTTCTGTAGCGCACGGCGGGTGTGGCGGCGGCGGACTCACGGAAATCACAAAAATAGAAGCCCGAGAAAAAGCCCCGCGCCGTCGTCAGATTTTATTTTCGTGTACGACGGTTACTACAGCGAACGATCGCGCGCTGCCTTGCACGTTTTACTTTTTTTCGCCTCCCCGCTTCGGCTGGCCCTCCCCCCTCCTCACCAACTAGGTGAACCTCCTCCTCCTCCTCTCGCTGGCCCTCGACAACCGCTGCCACCGCTTCCTCATCCTCGTCATCGGACCGACCTCTCAATGGTGAACCGGCCGCCGCCGCCGCCTGGTTCTCCCCCCCCT
>NW_020273616.1:1063468-1153480 GCF_003268045.1 Sipha flava | reverse complement strand
AACAACACCATCAACAACAACACACGATACGCTGAACGTTCCGTCTTAATAGTTTTTACAAGAAACCGTTATTTATCGAGGATTATTCGCGGATCGCGTGGAATAAGTTCTGTTCGCTTATCTTTTCGGAACTAGAACGCGTAACCCGTGCACTATTGTGTCATGGCGCACGACGATGAAGAGGCCGACGGCCAATTGGTGACGTCGGTCAGCTGCCGGTTGTGCTGTACACCTTCGGTGGCCGTCGGTCAACGGCATTCAATCATCGCCGCCGCCGCCACGAACGACGGCGGCGACGGGACACGCCCCGGCGGCCGAGGATTACGCGACACCATAGTCAAGCACCTGCGGATACAGGTGAGCAAGCCGTTTACGAGTGTTGGCGGTGGCCCTTGTACGTGTCGCCGTTATCCACAGCGCCTTTGCGGTGGCCGTCGTTCGCGGCGGTGCGCCAACAATTATCGCTTGGCCAACGGTCCACCGCTCCTCTCGCCCACACCCCGACCTCATTTGCAATATTGTTTGCAAATTTTAATATTAATTTATTATCAACACACTATGATTGCGTTACCTGATAACGACATTTATCTCGTGCGCGCCCGCGCGTCTGTGTGCGGAACAGCTGCATCACTGACGGTTGAGTAAATGTCTTAAATACTGAAAAGTCGCTTCTCCTTTCGGTTTGCGAGTTATCTCTAATAGTCTCGGTCTATATGCCTTTGGGCATATGCCCAAGTAGGAGATTCCGTGAACTTATCCCTCCAAATATGTTCTATTAAATTTTCTTACCTTCATTGAATTAAATTTCTTACTAAATGTACATGGTGTTACCAGAATTTGAGCCTTTCTTATATTAAACTCTATTTACTCCTCTGGCTTCGGCCTTTAGAACACTTTATTTTTTATTTTTAACTTAACCTAACCTAACTTTTTTTTATCCCTTTACAGCTGTTTGTATTGAAGTTATTTTTCAGAATAATTATATCTGTGTTTTTTTCGATCCACATAAGATGTGTCTCTCCAAATAGGTCATCTTCCTATTCTCTTTTTATGCTTACTGTAGTCCCAAAATTCTACAATGTGCAATCTATCTACTACTACAGCTGTTTGATTTTGATTTATTTTCTCCATTTTAGTCCATTGCTAAGTTTTCTTTTGATTTTCACTTAGCTCTGTTACTTTCTAATCTATAATCTAAATTAAACTAAATACTTTGTACTAATTCTGTAATATATTTTATATCATTACGAGTGATAATATCAAATATTAACTGAAGTGTGTACAAACCTAATTGAATGTAATAGTATATTTTGATTATTGTATGATTAACAACAAATTCGATTTATATATTTTATAGAACTACCTAATCCTAGTTCTATAATCACATAATTATCAGTTTTGCATTCAATATCATTCTAAAAATAATTTTATTAAAACTGGATCAACCTTGATTTGAATATCTATAGTTCATCTTTGGTTCTGTATTTTATTTATTTGATTGTCTTATAATTTTATGCTTACACATTTATATTCTACAACTCAAAAAGTAACACAATATTTTGATGATCAATGTTTCAAAGCTAAATAATTTATTGATATCATTCTTAAACTAACTGTCCATGTGTGTTACAAAGTATCTTTTACAGTTTTTATTGAAATCTGTATTCTTTCTAAACCAGTTAATTACTATTATGCCATGATATTTTGGCATTACATGTTCTTACTAAGGATGGGCATGAATTCCAAAGATCTGAATTATCCTGATTTAAATCAAATTCTTATCAAGATTTATGAATTTACTTTGAATACTTTTATCAGCTTTTTTATACTTTCCTGACATTTCATATACGTTTTGCTTTAAGTGAAATGTATTTGATAATATTATTTCGAGATAAGTAGAAATTTTACTTACCAATGTATACTATTATCTATACTAGCTTTTAAAGTTTCAATAACAAAATTAATTTATTAGAAAAAGAAAAATAACCAATATAAAACTAGAATTGGATAATCACAAAATAATTATTTTCCACCGTATTGAAACTAACATATGACATTTATAGGAACTAATGTGTGTAAATTATATCTATAACTCTCGTGTAAGAACTTACTATTTTATATTACTCGTACTGTGATATGATTGAATACTTAATTAACTTATCTTAACCGCATAAACCTTGAATGGTTATTGAATAAGTTTTTCTGAAAATAAGTTACAATACTACAATACAATAACAATTGTTATCTATATAATTATTTATATGAACAAGTTTTCTTACAATTATCAAATAAAAATTTGAATCATCAAACAGCAAAATTAAATTGAATAATCCATGAAATCCGAATATGCCCATCATTAATTTTTACACAATTAAAAATGTTACTTTCTTTGTATTTAATTATTCTTTTAGTTATATTTTCTTGATAAGATTAACTAATAAGGATTATGATAAGTATTTAAGTGTGTAATTTAATATTGTAATCGTCACTTATTTATATTACATCTTCTTAAACAATTTTAAATATTGCCTACATTTAATTGTTTCGTGCTTTTAGAAGTTGAACAAATATCAAACTTTGATTAATTCTAAGCACATATCAAAGTAACTTATTGAATAGAGATAAATTATTCATTATATTATATATATATATATATATATATATATATATATATATATATATATATATATTACACTAGGTAGGTATGCTATCCGTCCTGATTTTAACAGCATGTCCTGGTGTTCCGGCCGGTCATTCAGTTTGTCCTAGTTAATAGAAGCTGAGAGGAGATAGCATTTAATATCCTATTATTTAATAATAAAACATAGAAAAATGGGATACATAAAGGATATACTTATTTTTTTTCCATATACATTTTACATAAAATAAAAATTTCATTCGATATGATATCCTGGTTTAAGAATTTCAAAAGGTGTCTACCCAATATAATATTGAAGTTTTTACAATAAATATTAAATATGTTAATTTTTTTTTATTATTATTGTTTAGGTTTCCGAAGATGATGGTCTATCAAAAATTGTTTGCACTAAATGCTTGACATTGTTGAATGAATGGGATCAATTTTATGAGATGTGCTCAAAAAATAACAACATACACCTAAAGCCAATGTCTGACGTAGATGATAAAGTACCATTTATTTTTAGATTTAATAATTATTATTAGTGTTTATTATATTATTAAAAAGTAATTATTTAAAACAATTTATTAAATACTAAAATTTTAACTAAAAGTTTTATATATAGTAATATTACTATAAAGCAAAAAGCTTGATTACATTCTTTTCAATTTGTAAATTTTGATAACCCATAGTCAAAAAAATAAAAAGAATTGAATGTGAAGTGCGGTAGTGTAGGGATATGGTATGGGTTATTTTATCTTCCATCTTGTTCATGAGAGAGCATTTGGGGTTACAAAGGTTTAAGAGTAGATCAGTACTACTAAGTAGTCTTGGAAGTGTATATAAAATAGCACTTGGTTTATCTGCAAGTGGACAATTATAATAATTACTAGAATAGTATGAGATCAAAATGAAATGAAACCAATTCCAAATTTAATGAACTGATACTGGACAATTTTTAACACACAGAATTTGTATTTGTAATTGCACTTAAGCATTAAAATTATCTAAATCTGTGTACACATACTAACGACTAAAGCTTCATTATTTTAAATTAAAAATAGGGTGGTTGTTAGTTTACATGCATATATTATTTAAAAGAGTACAGTGAGATGGTTATTTGACCAAAGGCAGTTTTCTTAATGGTTGAACTATTTCAGAGGACAATGATTTACCCTTAGGTTCAGCCCTTATTATTTTAATTATCTTTTTTGTGGAAGTGTCAAAAATGCTTTTACTCATTAATTTCTAAAATATGACAATCTTGAGTGATAAATATTTTTTATAATAAATAATAATCATTTATCAAAAGTCAATCTCAACTGATAATTTTAATATTAATGAATTTTAAACTGTTATGATTTTAGAATGATGATGGCGATGAATCTGCAAATAATTTAGTAATAGATATTACGGATGAAGACGAAGAACAAAATCATAGATATACAAGTATGTAGCTTACATATTAAATAAATTATAAATAATTTTATGGTACCAAGTTACAAAGTTACAAAAAGCTATCCAAATTTGAGTAAAAATGTGAAAATAGTTGAATAATCCATTTTGGCTCATTTTATAATTTTGAAAATAATGATAAATTATAGCATCGATATAAAAATGTATTTATCCTTAATACTTAAAGGATATATTTATAAAAGCATTTTAAATTATATAAATATATTACATTAGAAAACCTTAAATTAATGAATGTATAATAATGGATAATATTACATTTATATTTATGAACATTTCTATTCAAATAATACAACTTGAAATATATTTTTGAACTAAAATTTAAAAATCAAAATAAAATTGTTCGATATTTTATTTATATTAAAAAAATACTAGGCAAATCAAAAATTGATTGACTTTCATTTTTTGGTTGAATGAAATACATTTTAGAAGTTATGATGTAGTTTTAATACATATAACAAATCTTACAGAAAAATACATTCCTCATCATCCTTAGAATCTGAATCTGTAAGTTACAACTAAAAATATTTTATATATATAGGATTTTATTAAAAAAATAAAATTGAATAATTAATAATAATTTCAGATATCTAAAATAATTATGTTATGAACTATAACAGTTTAATATAATTTTTTCTGAACTTTTAAGTTGGATTTCACAATTTTCTAAATAATTTTTTAAAATTCACTAAATTACATTTCTATAGTATCTACTTCTATGTATTCAACTAATTAATTATGTATCTTAAATGTCTTATAGTCTAAAACTTATTAGACTAAATATTATTATTTTATTTTATTGTATTTGTTCATCAAACAATTTGTACTTAAACATTGATGAATAAGTGTTAATGTTTTTACTACTTTTATGAACCGTTATTTCAAATTTTTATTTTAAAATGTTGACTGTAACTAACTGCTAAAAATAAAAGTAATTGTCTTTTGATTGTTAGTTTACATGTTTTTTTTTAAATATTGATAAAACATTTTTAAGAATGTTATGCAATTTATTTTTTTTTACCTAAATACAACAATATTGTTATGTTTTTCATTATTTTATATGAATTACAATTCCTTAATTATTTTTTTTTTCATTTTTATAGTTTTAATAAACATGTTTATGTGTTAGATACAGATAAAAGTAAGATAAAAATCCCAAAAAAATCAGTCCTCGGGGAACCTTCACCAGAAGATTATGTATTAATGAAAGAAGAAACTTTCAATTTAGAACCGTAAGAAACATTCAATGTGATATGGACTATATCTAGTATTGTTGATTACATTTAACAATATTATAATTTTACAGAAAAAATGGACCAACAGGTGTTTTGGGTGATTATTTAATAGAATATAACAATTGCAAAAAGTTACCAAATGATATGAATAGTGCAGACAAAGACATAGTTGATAATTTACGCATAAGAAGAGAAGTGTTACCTTCTATGTGGGATGTATTTGAAAAGACTGTTGAAAAGCTAAAATCTGGTAAAAATAAATTATAAAAATTGTATATTTAATATAAGCTATATTGTTATCTACATTAAATGAATTTTTGATTACTTGATATTCTTATTTATTTAAAAATAAAAATAATTTTATTTATTATCAATTCTAAAATTTAATTATACATTTTTATTACTTAAAAAAAAAAAATTAAAAATTAAATATTCTGAACATTTTTAAGTAAAAAATTGCTCTATAATTTTTATGTATTTAATACATACTTTTGTTCTTGTATAAATTGTATGTAAATAATAGTTTCAAATAAACCAAAGGTTTGTTTATAAAACAAAATATTAATGAAATATTTGTTTTAGGAGAGACATCATGTGCTACGGTAGTTACTCATAGACGTTATATAACTAACAAAGGTGCATTCCCTTGTTCATTGTGTGGAGAATGTTATGAGTTTGATCAAGGTATTTGTCGTGATGAAGAAGAACCACAACCACCAGTTGAAGTTGACATTCAACAACGTTTATTCATTTGTCCTACATGTGGAAAGTCTTTCCCTCGTCGAAGTTCGTGGAAACGTCACCAAATGACTCATGAAGATGTAAAACCTTATGTCTGTCGTATTTGCACCAGTGGTTTCAACCGTAAAGAACATTTGATGCGTCATATGTTATCACACAGTACTGTAAGACCATTCCCATGTGAACGTTGTGGCAAACGTTTTATACGCAAAGAGCATTTGGCTAGACATCTTTTGTGTATACCAAGTTGTTCTAATTCATCTGATATGCCAAGACCATTCTGTTGTGATATTTGTAAACAAAGATTTGTGCGTAAGGAACATTTGTTTAGACATAGAAAAAGAGCCCATGAACATGCATTGATAGTAGACAATCAATTAGAAGAGAAACCATTTGTGTGTTGGCAATGTGGCAAATGTTTTACTCGCTATGAACACCTACGTAAACATTTGGATATTCACAATGGTATTATTCCTTCTTCTTCCACAGCAATACTTCCTGAAGTGACTTTATCAGAAATAAAAGCTGAAGACATGACAACAGATGTTAAGGCAGAAAATTTATCCGAATCTGAAGGTGAATCCGAAGTACTACCCCCAGTGAGTGTATTAGAACTCAATGAACAACAATCTGAACAAGGAAGACCTAAACCTAGTACACTTTGCACTATTTGCAAAAAAACATTTTCTCGCCGTAGTCATTTATTGCGGCATTTGAAACGTATACACAAAGTAGAACCTGTGTTGACTAGGAGGCGAGTAAACAAATCTGGTGATGAAAATGGTAACTCTATAGAAGATACGAAATGGGAATGTCATACATGTGGAAAGACATTTTCCAGGCAAGCTCATCTTGAGAGACATGAAAAAAATTTGCATAGTGAAGATCGAATGGTACCGGCTCCTTACGAATGCGTCTCTTGTGGGCAAGCATTTTTTGATAGTAATTTACTCAATCAGCATATGGCTACTCATGGAAATACCGTGACTGATAATTTTGTTTGGATGTGAGAAGGTTTAATTATTGGTTTTTTTTTTTTTATTATTATTATTATTTGAATTAGGGTGTATATAGCTTAATCACATGTCAATTAATGGCTCGGAGGTGTTTTAAATTATGTTAAAATAATGATAATGTTATAGTTATATGATAAAACTTTAGATTGTTATTATAAAAACAGAATAAATAATAGATAAATATTGTGTAGTAATGATCAGTCTATAAAAAAAAAATCAGTTAGGCTATTAATAACTATTTTGTTTCCTTTGTAATTTAAAATTCTGGTCGTGCTTTGTTGCATTTAGTTTTATTGTATATTATTTTTTATTATTATTAATATTATTATTTAAGTATAACTATATCATAATTATATTTATTTTGTTATTTATAGTGGCTTATTTGGACTAAAAGTCTGAAAAGCACTGTAAAAATTAAAATTAACAATAATCTATACAAATGTGTACCAAATTTACCAGTAGAGCAAACGTTCCCAAAAATGTATTTTTATTTCATCATTGAATCAATTAATATTAAATACAGGGTGGTTTTTCAGTCCATTAAAATGTACATAATATATTGTATTGCATCTTTAGTTTTTTAATTGTTTTTAAATTCTATAACATTTTTCAAATGTTTAATATGTTGATGTTTAATTACTATAATTTTAATTTTTTTTATATCTGATAAAAAATGTTTTTTTATATATATTATAAGCACTTGATTAAGGTGTATTGAAAACAAAACGGGTATTAATATTTTCAATTTAATAAATTTTAAGCATCATTAAAATATTTTAAGTTTTAAAAACGTGATATTTAGCTTCTTATTATTTTATGGTTAATATAGTATCTATCCTACATAATACTATGAAGGTTCAATTCTCAAGTTTTGTAATCACTTATCATAATCATTGAACATATTGTTTTGATTTATTATTATCATCTATTATTTACCAAGGTGGTTTTATATATATATTTCATAAATAAATTTAAGTATAGTATAAAAAATAGTTGTTACATACCAGAGTACATTAATTACAAATCTCAATGCATTTAAATGTTTTATGCATACAATTTACTAAATTTATACTATGTATCATTCAATTTTAAATGATTACATGTTTTAAACACTGCTTCGTAGTAATATTTACCTATATTTCCAAATCTAAAATTGTGTTAACTATTTGTTTTTAATGTGACAACTATTTTTATCCAAATTATGTACAACTATAATATTTTCATTGTCATTTATGTTAGATTAATAATGAAAATGTTCTTTGGAGATGGTGGGTTTTGGGTTTTTTTTAATTTACACATTTGCTCAATTTCCATTTTACACTAATACAATTTCATACATTTATGTTACTAATTATTATTTTGTTTGTTTTAATTGTTCCTGAACAATCTAAAATTATTATTATCAAATTATTATTTGTACATTTTGTTTTTCAAATTATTTTATATCATGTAGAGATTAGATAATAGTTAAAATGAACATTTAAAAAGCACTTTTGATGAATACATTAATATTTAAGTTTCTCTTGGATAAGTATTCCCTCCCACACTCCATTGTTTTTGAATTGACTTTATTTATTTTTATTTACTTAATTGCAACCATTATTTTTAAACATTTTTAAATGACTGAAAATATACACATTTTACTTCATGAATATTTGATTGTTTTATTTTTTTTTAAAAATATATTTATTAGATAATTCAATTTTTTTTTTATACCGAAAAATTAAATCGTAATATTTCAATATCTATTTTATCTCCCTTTTGATAGGTATCTTTCAAAAGTGAAGCAGAAAGAAATAATACAGAGCATAAGGTACAAAATATTAAATTGATTTTATTAACAAATATGTGATAAAAGCGTCAACTGTGTATATATAAGTAAATAGAGTACGGACAGTACAAATTCAACAATAAAAAACAGTAAAATAAAAAATGCAATATTTTTAAGGTATTCAATATTGGACCAATATAAAAAGATATGCGTAAAACAAGATTCAACTATGAATTTATAAGTAAATCGAGTACGGAAGTACAAATTCAACAAATGAAAAAATCATGAAAAATGCTTTGCGGAAAAAAATATATGTAAGTAGTACGTGAACAATACAAAGGAACATAAATCGTTTTCAACGCATAATACATATAAAATTCCACTAATGCAACATTTATTTTAATTACTTATCTATGAATGCACCATTTGATGATTGTCTTTCGACTTTCGTTGCAAATACCTAAAGAAACTTGTTGATGAAAATTTTCCGGAACCAAATTGGCGAAATCTCTCAGTTATATTGTTATATTATAACTCAGTTATGTTTTATTGCTTTTGCTTTATTGCTCTTTTTCGGCTATCAAACATTGAACGCAAGCACATTGTAACATCATTATCTTGTAGTACGGACAGAGAAGTGTTCCACTAGGTCTTAGCTACTCGTAATTTTCAATAGCCGAACAATCTAATCAGGATTGGATCCCAGAAGATAAATGACAACGTGACGATGTGATGTTGTCATCACCGTTCGATTCGTGCTCAAAGGACGTAATTGGAATCACATGATTAGTACTGTATTGCGTTGCGATTTCCATCGAAGAAAAGATGAATGATTAACGCAATGAATCGAAATGCAGTAGTTCAAAGTCAATCCGACGTAATACATATATCCCCGAACGATTTTTCCGGTATTTAATCCATTATCGAATGTTTCTTATAAACTTCTTCCAGCGGCATATCGAAATGTCACGAATGCAAGTTCAACCAGAGACCTTTAAATTGGTCACGGCAAAATTATTAATTTATGTTATTAATATGAATAGTAAATACCTGAAAACAAGAATTTTGTCGGAACGATGGAACATATGTTCTTGGATAAATTGTGAATTTACTATTGATAGAATGGTACAATTGCAACATTGAAAATATTTTGTTATTGAATTCTTGTTTTATTTTGGGCTCACGCGGTGCTTATGACCCGTCGCCGCACGACTAATACTAACTGCGACGTTAGTTGTAAGACATTTGAAACCACATAACGAACTACAATATATTTTAATCTTTTAAAGTATTGTCAAGTTCAGTTTAAGTTTTTCTACTCCATAAACCATTTTTGAACACCGCGTAGACTTGAGTCAATTAACTGACACTAACCTATCATACTTATTTAACCGTCGATTGGAAATAACCGCAGACGGTCTACTGTAATATATATATATATATGTATATAATATACAAACCGATGTGACTGGATTAACCGGATATTAGTTTTAACCTAATTTTATTACTCTATGATTTTATCATTAGAATGAGTTTTTCCGAAAAATATAATCGATAAGCGCCTATACAGGTGTAATCGGTTGTTGGAAACACTCATAACTTAACAAATATTAAAGGTATTTGAATTCTGTTTGTTTGTGGTGCTTAACAAAGTTTGTTATAACTTATTAAAGTAATTAAACAATTTTTATGCCATTTCATTTCGCGCATGCGCATAACAACTCTTTTTTTTAAATGGCAACCCCACTATTTTTTGGTTAGTTATTTTTACTCTTATTTTTTCATGAATTTCGGTGGTAAAACCAACTTCCTATGTTAAAAAATAGTTGAGTTATGGATATTTCAGTGATTGATATTATTTTTTGACATTTTTGAATTATTCATCAATTTTATGGTTTAAATAATTAATCCTTTTAGCACCGCATGATATCTTCTAGTGATATTTAAAGTACCTACTTTTGGAAAGCATCCTCTTTCCCTAAAGCAACTATTTTTTTAAGTTTATCTCAGGCGATTAAAAAAAAAAAAAAACAATATATTTTATATATAATATATCACAGAATATAACAATAAGGTTCACAGAGATAATTGTCATGAATATAACGAAAAAAATAAAAATAATTAAATTTGTAAATAATATTATAGGAATGCCCAATTATGAAATAATACAGTTTGGTAACATTGCACGGATTTTATTAAAAATACATTCAGGCGCAAGTGGACTGCTCCGGCGCATTATAATAACACTAAAACGATTAATTACTCAAAATTAAACATGCAGTTTTATATGAGTTGTATTTATACAGGATAATAAGTCGAGCATTTAAACGCACCGAATCGCCCGGGCGCACCCATGTCTAATTTTGAGCGTTTAGCACGGTCGTATCTGGGGGGTCGAGGGTGTCTGGACACCCCCCCCCCCGAAAAGTCTTCAATATTTTACAAATGTTTAAAATACTTATTTATTTTTAATACCAACTTAAATATTTTCAGTCAAAAATGACTTAAGCTCCAATTAATCATTGACTGCTTTTAATTTTATATCATAATATCTAGGGCTCGAATTTAAACGCACTTAAAACCATACAATATGCTCTAAAAAATAGCCAAAAATGTCCATAAAAAATACATTATACCACAAAAATGAACTTAAGAATGACATTTTTATTTTGGGCATTATTTAATACACTATTTAATATATTAAAATCACATTCACACGTAATACGAACTAAAGCTGATTATTTGTTATTTGACCGAATACTGGTGAAGTTTCATAGTCAATAATAAATAAAGATAATAACTAAATCGAAAAATAAAGATTGACAATGTGTATGGAAAAACCCGATAAACCTTTTTAATATCAAGAAAATAATTTGTTATTTGATTTTATTTTGAATAGGGTAAATTTGTTTAGTATATCGAACAAATATGCATTAAAAACCAACAAAATGACCCAATTATACTAAAAATGCTCCAAAAATGAAAAAACGTCGAAATATGCAAAAAAAAGCAAAATAAAATTTGTAGTTTTAAAACCCTCGTTACATGAAATGAATTATGTTCTTAGAGAGCATTGTGTATGATCAACCAAAAAAATATGCACTTTTTTTTGAAATCCGGGCCCTAATAATATCATATGAAAATATAATATTAATTTTAATAAAAGAAGATTAAATCTTTTTCTGTCTTATTTTTAACCAAATATAAAAAGTTAAATTCGATAAAATTACAATATACATGTTTTGGACCCCTGCCGAAAAAAATTTCTAAACACGCCCTTGACGTTTAGTCGCGTTTTTAACTATTGGCGATAAAGATTAACCACTGGAGCGCTCTTATCAAATTAAGATCGCCGCTGGAGTTCGGATAGATTCAAATTATCTACATTACCAGTGTCTAAAATATGTAATTAATATATTAAAATATAATAATATATTAATAGTAAAATTTGATTTGAAAAATGTATTTAGTTATAAAATAAATAGGTATAATATATGTTAAACTTTAAATAGATATTATTCAGCAAAGTTAAATATTTAAATATAAATAATAATAACACTGCCGATATTCCACAAACTCCCAACACACTATTAGCCACTTTTGCCGACGACACAGCCCTATTGTCCACAAGCGATGATATTTCTTTAGCTGCACACAATCTACAACATCATACTAGCCTAATCGAAGCCTGGTGTAAAAACTGGTTGATAAAAATAAATGAAAACAAGTCAACTCAAGTCACTTTTACCCTTCGCCATGGCAACTGTCCCTTAATTAAATTAAATAACGTGAATATTCCTGTCAGTAATGAAACCAAATATCTCGGCATAATACTTGACAAACGCCTAACTTGGGGTCCTCACCTAAAAAATAAAAGAAAAATAGCGAATAGCAGACTCCACCTTTTTCGGCCTCTCCTAAAATCCAAACTAAAACTAAAACTTAAAATACTTTTATACAAAACCGTTATCAGACCACTATGGTCCTACGGTATTCAAGTTTGGGGGCCAGCCAAACCTTCAAACATCCGCTCTATCCAGTCATTTCAAAATATAACCCTTAGAATCATCACTGGTGCTCCCTGGTATGTAACGAATGAATCTATTCATAACGACTTACAAATCGAAACAGTAAATAAACTTTCAAAACGTCACTATAAATCCTTTTACATAAAACTGCCATCGAACATTAATCACCTAATTCAAAAAATGTCCTCAAATCTTATCCCTGACCAACTTCCACGTAGACTAAAAAGAAATTGGAATCGTGACCTACTACTCTGAAAAAAAAAAAAACAACATCAACTATACAATCATCCTTGCTACACCTAGATATATAATACAATACAATAAAACCTAAATATTTGTGAGGGGTATTACCAGTGGGTGACTTCCCCTATCATGTGAATCATGTTATGTTCATTCAAACTATTAGCATAATGATTTATTGTGCAGATTATGTGTATAGATTGTCTTTTTATTATTAATAAAAAAAAAAAAAAAAATATATAAATAAACAATATTGCGTGTCCAATACCTCATCAGAAAACTAGAACATTGAAATGCAAAAAGTTTAAATAATATTTTAGTTAAATATCAAATAATATTAAATTTATAAACATTTAGTTATGATAATATTATAATATTATGTTAGGGTTATATTACGTTTTATGTATATTTAATTTAAATTATGAATATCATATTAATATTGAGATTTAAGAATTAAAAAATTATTTAACCTCACAAATTTAATGAAATAGAAAGTAATAATAAATCATATTCATAGAATAACTTTTTATCAAAATGCCTAACTTTTCATTATGCAACATATATAGTAGTAATTATATGAGCATTTAAATTATTTATATAATTTATGTTAAAAGAACAAAATACATCTTAACACATTATTATGTTCATTATAAACAAGTATAAATATCACAGTATTAAAATAAATATTATTTATTTTTATCACAAACAATACTAGAAAATCCATGAACATTTCTAAAATTAAAATAATTTATATTAAATGATTAAAATACTTTAAAAAAAAATGTATTTAAATCACTTCAAGTATTGTTAAATCATAGTATTAATAAACAAATAAGTGTAAAAATAAAAGTACTATTAAAATTATTTATTATTAATTCTAATTTATTGATGTTAGGAAATAATGAGAGTGATATTAAGAACATAAAAATAAATAAATGATTAAAGTTCATCATCAATAACTGGAAAATCACCTATTTCAATTGCTGAAGGAGTAACAAAAGATCCGTACTTAGGAAGAGTTTCAAAATATCGTTTTCCATTTAAGCAACCATCATTTTTACCATATGGTTCATCATATTTTACACCAACCCAATAACCTTTCTTGCCATCTAATCGTCCTTTATACATAACAGTACCATGTTGGGTAGGTTTATTCGGTAAGCGAATACAACACCTTTGTCCAACTTCCATTTTGTCAATTTGTTCTTTTTCAATATTCTCCTGTTGTTCTTTTTCTAAGTTTTCTAGTTCACGTTGCTTCTGATAATCTGGATTATATTTGCCTAACTTGTTGTTTTTCAAAAAGCTTTTCAGTGTTTCCTAAGAAAAATAATTAAACTATAATAATTAAATTGTACATCAAGCACTCACCTCTAAAGGTCCATACAAATGGCAAAAATTTATTTTACAAACAGGGCAAACACACTTGAATGTAAATGAACACATGTGTGTTTGTGAAAACTAAACAGCAAACTAGCTCATATGTACCTATTTCAGCAACAGTTTTTTAGAAGTTTACAAAAAATCGACACAATTAAATCACTGTTTGAGCTATTCGTTGAACCTATACACATAATTATGGGCAATGTATATTCCATGACTATTCTCCCTCATTTGTTGTCATTTGTACAGACCTTGAGACTATACACACTAATACTCATACTTGTTTTGCATCATATTCTTCCTTAGTCATCTTAAAAGAATCAATTTCATCTTGTTGAAATGATTCAAATGTAGGATCATCAACCAATAAAAACATACCATTTTCAATAGGATATGAACCAAGCTGTAAATCATCATCATCCAGCTTGACTATTAACTTGTCTTTATCATAAGCTGACAGCATCATACTACTAGCCGATCGACCGGTAATCATTTCTAATTTGTTTTTCAATTCACTAATCGTCATACCTCTCCTGTACCTCCGAGCATTTAATTCAGGTTCAGACAATTTAGTGCATACATAAAGTTCTAACATTTCGGACAAGTGAGTTCCTTCAACGTTCATATTTGTTAAAGATTATTGAAAAACACTGAAGTATAAAAACTAAAAATCGTTCAATTTATTATGCAAATGAGTAAAATATTGAAATTCATAGAAAAGAAGTAATAATTATACAATTAGGAAACGTTTTGAGCAATGCACTTTATCAGCACGATAATTGATAAGAGATATTCTATTCGGAAAGCTGATATTGATAATGTTCAGTGTAGTCCATAGAGTAATACCATAATCACAGAACAATAATATGGTGTAGTCAACACTCAGGACATCACAGAATAGATAAATCCTTGAATGAAATTAGAATATTTTAATCGTAATAATAATTAATAATTGAATAAATAAATATTTATAATTAAATTCATTTTTATTATTAATGATTTAGTTAATAACGGTCAAATCCAACTATGAATTATCTTCGAAAACAAACTTTTAGCAGGAAATCTTCAAATGATTCTACATTGAAATATTAGTAAAATGGACTTTTGTTTATAGTTAAACTTATCGTTTCCCAACTATTAACTAAGATGCAGATACATTTGATTCATTGAGACATCAAAACATCAAATTTTTTTGTAGCCTTAGCATTGATTTTATAATATTTTTAATATATAATATATTAATATATTAATTATTACTTATTTTTTACTTATATTAGCTAATATTTGAATAAGTTATATAACATATATATATATATATATATATCTATAATGTAGATGACCGTGATATATATGTATATTTTAATAGATACATTTCGGTTGATCGATAAATATTCGAAAATATTTTTCGTTCAACTAAAGATTATCTAATATACCGTGTCGAACTTCACCCTAGCAAACTAGGTTTTTATCATAGAAGTGCCTACTAAGACATTACATTTTTTCAAAAGACACCTTAAATAAATTGATAATATTAAAAATAATGTTATTGTTATATTAATATACTAATATTATACATATAATATGTATATTATAATATTCATATAAATAATCATTAATTAAAAATATGTATAAAATATCTATGGTAATCGCTATACACAGTGAGTTACAGATATATAAAATAAAAATGGAAATCTGTGGCGCACAGCAGTGGATATTTTAACTAACATACTGGGCGACATTAATGTCGCATTAATGTGAACATTTTTTGTCGCCTAGTAGACTGTAATATTAATAACTGGACGATAACAATTTTTTGGTAGAAATATAAAAAAAAAACGATAACACATCAAGTAATAATTAGAAATTTGGAATAATTATATTTATGTGTAATGCTATAAATTGCCAACATCACTATAAGTTGCCCATATACTGTCGAATATACACACCAGCGATCGGCTTCATTATCTATTTTCATTTATATTGTTTTGTGGGTATTGGACGACGTTATCACGGCGCCGTATCGCAGCGTTGACGTGAGTAATAACATGTCTATTTTTATTTCAGCCAAATTTCTTAGTATTTAATTTTGTTTTATCGTAAATATTCTGGTATTTTCTGGCATTTTTCCGGCATCCGTCGAACATCGAGATCGAAGTGGATTGATAAAAATCATAAGGTAAGAAAAAAAATATATGAATTAACTGAAAAACACTTATCTAATTTTAACTTTTTTAAGAATTTTATATTAAAGCTTAAGTTACTATACACTACATTAAAAAAGTGAAAAAGTCAATAATTTATTTGTTTAAAATTTAACAACTTAAACGGATTGCAAACTAGGCAATTAAAATTAAAATTGAAAAATAAATTCCATCGCAAATGCGATGTACAGTAACAACTTGACTAGTAGTTTCATAACCTATCAATGTTTTATAATAGAAGTCTCCCGAGTTGGTATTTAGTAAATACTAATCAGGACGATTCATAATTATAGGGCTCTTTACATTGTATGCTACATGGGCTTATCCGTGTCTGAAAATCACCCTAAATTAAACACCCATATAATGATTTAGATACGTTTATTCCTTCGACATTGTAGTTTACATTATGCAATTTAAAAATCAAATAATTTTTATTAAACTGTCATCTTCAAACATATATTATATTATACATAGGTAATATTGTTTTTATTTTGTTTCCCTTGTAGATATCAATAAATCAAATCAATTTAATCCGTTATAGTTCCCAATATTAAAATGTCCAAATATATTACAGACTATTTTTTTGAAAAAGATCAAAATATAGAAAAAAAAAGAAAATTAATTATTGAAAATCGTATATGGTGTACAAGTACCAATTTTTCGTCTAGTACACTTGATACGACAGAAAATGAATCTCAGTTAAATACAGAGTGGTATAAATGGTCGAAACTAGATGTTACTTGGTTATTGCAAACATTTTCTATGCTCAAAAAAATTAAATTGGGGACGCGATTAGGATTAAAATGCATGGTTTGCTTTGAGCAAATTTCAGAAGCTATAAAGTTTTCTCGTAATGGGCATGTCCCAATAGCTGATGGTATAAGATGTGATGGTAAAAGAGAATTGATGAGGGTTGTTGCCATTTGCATAGTGACGCTCATAATGCCGCTCGTAAAGCTGACGAGACTCAGCGCCTATGGCTAACACAGGCTGATAAACATCCATGGGTGAAAATTCTTAAAAACCATGAGTCGGAAATTATTAAAAATTTAATTGAATTAGCTGTCGATGTCCATAATGATAGCAAAGTATTAACATTATCTGCTAATTCTTGGCCATCTAAATCACTTTCGAAAATGCATGCTAATGCTCAAATTGCTAGTTATGGAGAACATGGTTTGGATTCTAAATTTGCTTGTTTTAAACAATTCTCTTCTGCAGTTCACCACAAAAATCCTGTTATATATCGTGAAATATTAGATACGGTTGCTGAAATTACCATGGAGTTAGTTACAAACGAATTGAAAATTGCAGAATGTTTTACATTACAAGTAGATGGTTCTGTTGATAAATATTCGATTGATAATAAGTTCATAACGGCCCGTTACCTTGATAAAAATAAAGCTATGAAAAATATATTTCTCGGAGAAAGCCATTCTTCTAAGCGTGGAGCAGAAGGCTTACTTGATTCGGTTATAATCGTTTTAAAAAACCTTAATTTAGAACACACTGCTACACAAAACATGACTGGATTAACTACCGATGGTGAGAGTGCCAACACTGGTAAGAAAAGTGGTCTCTGGGTCAGACTTCAAGAACATTTGAAAAAAGAGATACTTTGTATTTGGTGCGTAGCACATAGGTCTGATTTAGCGTTTGGAGATTTACAAGCATCAATAGTGGAAGTAAAAAACTGGAAATCAAATGTGAAAGCTGTGGCTACATTTTACAAAAGCTCAGCAGTACGAATAGAAGAGCTCCAATTAATTTCTAAACAGTCAAAAAACAAGTATTATCGATTTCCTGAACATTTTGAAGTACGATTCGTTCAACATCTTATAAAATTAAGTGAATCAATATGGAATAATTTAAAATCAATAAGAACACATTGGAGTTCAATAATCACCAACACGAGTGGAAATAAAACTGAAAAATCAGTAGCTAAAGGATTTTTAAATCTGTGGAAAGAAGGCGGAGATCAAGAGTATTATACTGCACTAATGATGGATATACTTTACCAGTTTGAAAAATGACAAAAAGAAGGCCAAAAATCGATGACCACTTTAAGTGACATAGAAACTACGAAAACGGCAGTACTTGCATCGTTGGATATAATTAAAACTAATTGTTTTCCTAGTGGAAAAGAAGAAGGTTTACAAAACTTGCAGTGTGATGTAGAATTAGAATATGAGGATGACAACGACAATAATATAAGAATACGAACGATAAGTAATTCTTATGTTTCGACAAAACGTTGTGTTTTAAGTGTTAAAAACGAAATTATCCTAAGTTCCATTGAATTTCTCCAACAGCGACTTGATTGTGAACAAAAAAGTATAATCAGTCAACTCAAATTATTTTTAAATGCACAGAATGGTACAGAAATGATTGCTTCTGTAAGATGTGATGTTGAAGAATTATTTAACAAAACTAACCTGAGTCAGTTCAGCGATGAAGTCATTGGGTTATATGCTACAGATAATTTCCCAGCACCATGCAGTATAACAAAGTATAACAAATTTTACTGGAAAACTTTATTATTATTTAAAAATAAGTACACCAAACACTTTTTTTTCCAAACTCGTGCAGACATATATATCCCTTACTCCTCACAGTTGTGGGCCTGAACGCGCTGTATCTTGCCATACCATTTTAAAATCAAACAAGCAGTCTAATTCCAGAGAATCAATTAATAGCCGTCTTTACATTGCTTTAAATAGCGGTGGTACAGCAAACTTTGATCCCAGACCATTAGTAGCTAGATTTTTACAGAAAAAAGAACGTAGATTTAAAATACCGGATAAAGACCATTTCTTTATAAAGAAGTTCTTTAAAGAAGTGTGAAAAATAATTCATTTTAAAATATTGACAGTTAAATTTTTTTTTTTTTTTAAATTATTTACTTTTAAAATATGTTATGAACCATTATTTATATTATTATAAATAAAAAGGATACATTTAACTAACAAGCTATTTGTTCTTATTGATATATTACGGGTTTGGACAGTATATTAGACTCTAACAGTTAGAGTTTACAAGGTTTGTATCTTTTTTTTTAGGCGTATAAAAAATGATAGGTTAATGTTGATTTTATTAATTTTGCGTGGATTTTTTTCATGTCGCCCAGTGAAAATGTCTTAAAATATTCACTGGCGCACAGTATTGACGTCATAAAGTGTTGAGTCTTTTTATTAGCCATTTACAAAACAATATGCTGCTGTAGAAACATCATTTTCGTTTGTTAGTGCTATCACTCGATGATTATGAATGTTCGAAGTTGTTACCTGTATAAACTTTGCTTGAATTGGAAAACTACAAGTTAAAGGTAGTTTACCTATAACTTTAAATAAGGGTGTACCCAGCCATAGCTACCTACATAAGAATCAGAGATTAAATTATTATTAAGGTAATGTTTAAAAATATTTCATTGAAAACTAGTAATAGTGACAAGTGGATATGCTTGCCCCTGAGGGTATTAGTATAAGGGCGCTGCATTTTTATTAGCCCTGGTCATCAAATTTCCTAAATTCGGCACTGTTCCTTGTAAGTTTATCCTCAACAACCCCCTTTTTGTATTGAAGGTTTGTAGTACAATACTTTTTGGCGTAAGAAGGTTGATTAGTAGTACTACGGAAAACAGAACAATTCGCATATTTTATCAGTAAAAATACGTTTCATGTAAAATTGTGCACCTTTTCAGAACTTGCGACCATGGTTTATAATCGTTTTGCTATACACTTGCTAACCTAATGGCCATACTCGTTAGTATTTTTAGCTAAAAACTGCAACAGTCTATTATTACTGAATTACAACTATATTATTAACGTTGTGCTTGGGTTGTAACCCTTATCACTTATCAGTAATGCGGAAACACGAGATAACGAATAATGCTGCAGTAACAATAATGTAATTTAATAATACTGTAACAGTGCAGTATAGATATTGTAGTCGCTGATTTCGGCCATACGACGACGGCGTTGACGAATGCATTATGAATATTAATATTATGTTTCGGAAGTTACGTACAATTGTTTTCGTTTGGTGCGATGCCAGCTCTCAGGCTCGGTGTTGTTACTATTGAATTTTTATACCAAATCTTCCACGGACGGCGGTGGATGTTTGTACACAAAAAACCGGTCCGCGATTAGTGTGTGTGATGCAGTAGTTGTTCACCGCCACAATGAACCCATCAAGTGCGTTTCCTCCTCCAAATTACCGTACAGAGCCCGTCGTCAATAAGGTACGTTCATCGTCAGTTTTGATATATGTGTACTAAATATCTGCACTGGTCAGATGCAATGACGCAATTGTTGACCTAGACCATAAGTGCATTTAACTGGTAAAATCTTTGGTTTTTATTTATCTCGACAAAGTAGTCCATGTTAAAGAGACTAGTTGCTCGGAGACGCGGGATAGGATATTATCTCGTAATATTCTAACATCGATGTTCCATTACAATCGTTTTATTTGAAACAAATTTTACTGTAATTTTCATCAAAACCTTACACTGTAAAAAATTCGTAACCAACGAACTAAACAATATACTATTGAAGTTGAATGGGTTCAGTGTTGAAAGTCATGTTTGTTTTTATGTTATAATATGCATTATAATATTAACCAACATGATTTTTGAACTAAGACATTGTAACATTTATTTATTTACACAAAATATAATATGGATTTTATAATGTATGTTTCAAAATATTAATTGTATTTTTATTTTTTTATTTTGGGAGTTTGTAGTATTAACTTTAATTTTTAATTACTTTCACACAGTTTCCTATGTCAGACAATAGTATTTGTTTTCTGGAATGTATTTAGCTTTTAAGTTTCATCTTGTTTTTTGTTTACAAAAAAATAATATTGTTTAAAACACACTTAGCGAATAGGTGTACATATTAGGACTAATATAAGAATTTTTGTATTTTTTTTTTTTGTATTATTTTTTATGTGTGATAATAAGTATGTATTATTTTTTACTGTTGATATATTATTTATTACATTTTTTTTTTATACATTTTTGTATTTTAAACTGATTGTAACTGAAATACTAAGGTTTCTGGTTGCCATTATCTGTATCAATAAATGTATAAAAGTCTAAATACATTAGTTATTAGCAGAGGTGGATAGGTAGTTTTTTGTTACTGGAAAATATTTTAATGAGGCTACCAAAATTAAATTAAAAATTTGCTTATAAAAAATATATTATATTTACTCATCCTAATTTAATTTAAATAATTTAACTATAAAAAAAAAATAATAAATTTTCATGAAAAATTAATAGTATCGAGAGGGCCACCGACATAATATAGGGGAGGGCCTACAGGAAAAATCCCTTTTTCCCTATGGGCCTATCCACCCCTGCTTATTAGTACATAAAAACTATAACTTTCAAAAAGGGTAGTCTCATTTAGAAAATTTCCATTTTCATAAGAAATACGAGTATAGGTATACACTTGACACTGTTCAAACCAGTCAAGTCTATGAATAAGGCTTAATGTTGCATTGGTTTGGGCGCTGATTGTTAATTCATCCAAGTATTCATATTCTAGACAACGTTATCATCTATTGTCAGAGGAAAAATATTTTAAGCAAATTTTCAAATTGAATATTTTGGTGTATATGATGACATAATATATTGAATACCTATAGTATTTTGTACTATAAATATTTCACATGAAATACCTTTATATATTATTGAATATACTTGTTATACTAACCTTTATTACATGTGATTAAAATAGCTATTGGGAAAAGTTGATTTAAGGTATAAATTATTAATGTAAATTTACATTTTAAGATTTTGTATTTCTTAAGATCATTGTATTTTTTTTATAGTATTGAAATTTGTTTGAAAATAGTTTATAGGTGTGACAAAAAATTAAAATAAAAAATACTAGACATAAATAATATTCTGCTTTGTTATTATAAGTTTAAAAAAATGTTATTGTCATTTATAATGTAAGAATTTAAATAAATGTATTGAAAAAAAACCTCATAAAAATCTTTATTAATTAAAATAAAGGTAATTACATCAAATTGAATAGATTGTGAAACAGAAGTAGTATGTATATACAATGTACAACTAAATAACTAACAACTTATATACTATAAGTTTAATGGATTAAAATAGGCAATAAATTATATTATTAATATTATATTATATTATTATATAATTACGGATTTTGAAAACCAACATATAATCAGCACATATTTGCAAAGGAAATTCTGATTTATTAATAAATACATTTTTTTTCTATTTTATATCATATTACTAGTAGTCATAAATAGACTAACGAAAATGGTATTACAAGACAATGTGTAAACTCAGTGGTTCAGTATTTTAATGATCTAAATGTATTAGTAATACTCAATTATAACATTCATACTAATAAAATATTAAAAGGAAAATAACTTGTATTTTCTAAACCACTAGAAAGATTTACAGTAAAAAAAAAATTTAGTAAAAAATATAATGTTAAAAATTATTGACAGAGCTAAAAAAGAAATTTCAATAAAATAGTTTGACATACAAAAATACTTTAATACCAACATTCCAAAAAATACTTATCGAATACTTCGCTCTCCGTATGAAGGATTCAAATCGAAAAGATATTCATGAAATATATTATATAAATTACAATAATTATAATAACTCAATTATGTATAATATATGTATTAAAAATATGTAATTATTTGAATTAAAATAGGTTTTATGAGAGTTTCTCTTTAGATTTATTGAAGTTTCTACATTATTATTAATTATAATAACTTATTAGTTTAAAATTAAAGAAAAGAGTAGAATATTATTTATTTTTGTTATTTTATATATTTTTATTTTTTTGTCATACGTATAAATTGCCCCGAAACAAATCTTAATATTATGGAAAATACAACCATTTGAATAAATGCATAATCTTTATATAAATGTACTTGAATAACATACTTTAAATCAATTTTTCTCTAGTTATTTTCATTGCACAAAATAAATACCATGCGTATATTTTAAATACGGCTCTTCGAACGATAGGATTTTATGACGTCACGCGTGAAACTTGATTTATATTTAAACATGGAAGCAATTGTTCGACTATAATTTTTAGACCATCAAAATCATTCTTTCTTAAAGCACATTATTTTTACACAATAAAAACAAAATGTTTTTTTTTTTTTTTTGGTTGTGTAGTCCTTAAAGTATTTCATACTCAACATTTTGTCTCATATAACTTAGTTGAACCAAAAATTGGAGTTACTCTAGAGTATTGTTTCGTAAATCTGCGTATTTTTGGATACTTGAATGTTAAAATAAAACGCAGAGGTAATCTTACTGAATCTGAGTTATAACTGACAATAGTAAACTATTCCAACTATTACGATTTACCGATGATTGCAAAGTTAATTTTTATTACGATCGACCTATATTTCTAGAAAGGCTGACCAGTCGATCGCGATCGATTGATTGGCGACATCTGTTTTTTGATAATTAATTTTTTTTTAGTATGTTTTGGCTTCTTAAAAATTAATTGTGTACCAACATATTTTTCAATAATATTTTTCACTAAAAAGTATTGTTAAATTGTTTCCGCTTTATGCGACAATGTTATGATACTAAGTACATAATATATGTTATATAAGTCATATCATGGAATTTATACATTACATTCCTGGGGACTCCGTTACTTTTTAACAATAATTCGTCAAGAACCAAATCTTCGATATTAAAATAATATATTTTTCAAAACGTAAAAGTGAGGTAGGAAAAATATATGCAACTCGTATTAAAATAATAATATAATAATTCATCACTATCACCACGTGTATAATATATTGACCATGTTTATGACATAAATACATTTATTGCGGTGCATGTAGTTCCATGTAGTTTGTAGTTTATATGGTAGTTTTACCTAGCAATTTTATTATGTGCATATTACTTCACCTGCGGTAGTAAAGATCGCACACTTGAGTACACAAATAAAGCTTACCTAAATAATACATTTGGCTAACGAATTGCTTGTACATATTACCTATAATTTGTATATGTAATATACATTATAGATGTTATAGCATGTTTGTGTGTGGGCGACTGTAGAAACATTTGACAGTTTTCCGACTTTATTCAAACAAAAACACCAGTGAAAATTAAAAAAGATCAATTTACAACGTATCGAGTGTGTATCCACACTGTAGTACCTATATAATATGCTTTTACAGTATACACTCACATATACACACCTACATATATGTGTACATTTTAAATATTTTATTTTGTATACTAAACGCACCTTTATACCTTCTTTGGCCATAATAGTACCGCAGTTTAACAGCGAACAGCGTACACATCGTTCATCATTTTTAGAGTATACCGGTCATACAATAATTTAATAATTATTACTAATAGTAAATTTTTTATTTTCATGTTTTGAGAAATTTATGAAAATTTTCATTTTTATTATTTATTTAATATCCCATGTGTATTTTCGCAAAAAATAAAGTGTAGGTATTTTCGTGCTCGAATTTTTTTTGGATATTATTATGTTTTGAAATGCTGGGTGAGTTTTAATAATCATTAATTAATACTCCAGCTATCCAACATAATAGTTAAAATGTAGTTTCTTTAATTTTGTTTTCATGTCTGCGTTTGAATTATTAAGGATTTTTTTAAATTTTGAACTATAATTAATGATATGTTTTATTAGTTTGTATATTTATAATCATATTGTTGTTCAGTTTAGATGGGTACTCTTTATTTCATTTTTTTTAAATAACCAATTTGAAAAATATAAAAACAATTATTATTTACCCTAAGTTTTAAATAGTTGTATGGTAATGGTATAGACATAATATGATAAATGTCATAGATATTAATTTAATATCAATAATAATTGTTAAGAAATTGGATTTTTAGTAAATAATATTATGTCTTATTTTTTTTAAAAAAATCCTAAATTTTCATTGAATGGTTTACTAGTAGGTGTATATTTTAAATGTATTTATTTTTTAAGAGTAGAAATCTTTACTTTTGAGAAGGATCTTCGCATTTATATCAGTTTATTGAAAATGTTAAGACTACAATTTTAATTATACATCATAATATGTTTAATGTTTGTAATATTAAAATTAAGTACATTATAATCGCGTATTGGATTTAACTTAGAGTATTTATATGATGTTATTATATGTTATTTGGTCATACAACTATATTAGAAACTTACAGATTTTAATTTTATATTATATATCTATCAACTTCAATTGCATAAAAAATGTATTATAAACAATTACATCTTACTTTAATATATTTCATATATCTTAACTTAAAATTTAGTGATCATATGATTAAACATTAATTAATTGATTTAGGAATTTCCTCATAATTGTTCAGTAAATATATTTAAATAAAATAATGAAAGATTTATTTAAAATAGTTTTAAAAATGTTGGTTATTTATTTATTATTTAACGAAGCATTTAATTTAAAAAAAATATATTGATTATGCATTTACTATATTTTATCCCTAGATTAATAGTAAAAATATTATTTTTTTATCAATCGTAAACATTTTTATTGTTCTAATCTATTCGGTAATCCTTTTATTGTTACATATACAAAATGTTAAAAGTGAAGGAAACTTATGTTCATAGGAAACAGTACTATACTATGGAAATATTTATGTTATCTTTTTAGTTTATTTTTTATGTTTACTTAAATTATCATAACTATAAGGTATGCACTACTAGTACTACCTGACCATAGTATAATGCTTTGTTTCTCTGACACGGTTTTGGATATGGGGTATTACTCTGTCTTTTGTTTAACATGTACAATTTAAATAATTTATAAATTTGAACTTATTACAAATTATTTGTTAAAAAACAAAACTAGAATAAATACTAATAATTAACTGTTAAATACTAAAATCACTGGTATTATTTTAAGTTTTTATTTGTGTTAAAAGTTTTCGATTTTAACAATATTTTTCTTGGGCCAAGGATCTTGGTAATTATAATAAGTTTTGTTCTTTAATCATTCATAATTATTTTAGCTATTTTACCTTATGTTATTTACTCGAAAGCTTAGACTTGGTCTATTTATTTTTTTTGTCAATGTTTAAAGTTTTGAACTACGGTTAAAACGATAATTTTCATAAATATTAACGGTTAATTATCACTATTTTTATAATATTTTAAAATAAAATAGGTATTAACTGAATTCCGTACTAAGATTTTGGGTTTAAAGTAGATAATAAATGTATATATTTTATACCGACAAGCAAAAACATTTTTGAATGTGATCGTGACTTTCCATTTTTATCGCGTTTATATAAATACTATGATCAGTACAGTTTACATTAAGTTATAGTATCCAGAGTCTTTGTGATATATTTAAATAGTTTTAAACAAATGTTATCATATTACAATTAATGTTTTAGTATTTTAATTTAAAAAGAATCATGTAATATTTTACTGGTAAATATATGCATTTTACATTTATTTTACCAATTAAAAAGTTGAACTTTAATTTTTACACTTATGTTATGGTAAATTATTTCATTAATAATTTATTCTATAGTATTCAAATTTAATCTACACTATAAGACTAAAAATAATATTTAAACACTATCTGAAAATTTAATTTAATTTTTCACGTTATGAAATGATAAATATTTTGATAAGGACTCAAATAAAAAATATTCGCTAACCAGTTACGAAAAGTTACGACACTTCATTATGTATGATAGATTATGTTATGCTTCTCATTAAAAATAATTTGACTAAAACAAACAAGAGCTGCCAAGATTTAAGTTTTTTTTTATACATATTTAATATGTAAATCAAATTTGAATAATAAAATATTATCATATAAAGACAACTAGGAAATTTGAACAAAAGTTAACCCATCGGTCATCGATCTCAAAATAAGTTATCTACGAGGTTACGAGGTTCATAGGTTTCTTGTCGGTATTTGAAATAATAACCATTGACATACCAGCACATTTAATTGCCTAACCTAAATCATATCCGGAGTTAATACTGGTATAGGTACTAATCATTTTTTCCAAATTGAAATTCCCGAATGGTATTTTGCTCAAAATTTCAAAAACCTAAAATCTTTTTTCCTAGCGCCTTTTTCCCGATGGTTATTCTTCCCGAAATATTTTTTTTTAAAAATTTAAACATTTTATTTACTCATATAATGACCGTCGATCGACGATCGTTTATAGAAAGTTAATAACCTCTTGTTGAAGTTCCTCACATTTTATAGCTCTTGGAAAATTACGCTCCAGGTATCTATTACCAATTTTTGAATAATTTGAAAAAAAAATATGTTCTTTGAGTAATAATTCGAGGAAGAAAACGAGGAATTCTTCCACGTTATCCATTAGAACTTAAGAATCAACACTAGCTATTCTGACTGGGGACTGGTAAATTGGGTCCCAAATGACTTTTTATAAGTACATTGAGAACTTCAAAAAAGTAGGCAGTAGGTAAGTTAAGTCCCGGGAAAAAATAGGTAGTAGGTAAATTGGGTCCCAGCAAAAACAATTTAATTTTATTAATAATATACAAAAAAAAAAAAAATAATAATAATAATTAAAAACATACATGTTATAAAATATAAGAATTAATTATTTATAAATTATGCGCTTGGTAAAAACATAAATGATATGGATTGAAAAAACTCAAATCGGGTTATTATATTATTAGTATACTTTGTCATTTGCTCCTTAGTTTATATTTTTTATTGGCCATATTTTTCTTTTTTTTGATTTGTGCTTCGCAATTTTACTTATATCTCTAACTGTATTTCTAATAACTCGTCTACAAAGTTAAAAATATTAGCATGTAAAATAAAAGGTTTAATAAAAAAGGTTTAATCGTGAATGATATGATTCACAGCTATTGATTGTACGCACGGTGGTAGCAGAAAATCGAGACCAAATATATCGGAAAAATTTAGCATCAGCTGAGATATACTCTTAAGTATCTAGTATATAATCACAAAATATCCACCGATTACTCCTTCTAAGATTCCATCGTGTCTTAAGATATGACCTATTAATTCATTTCGCCTTTTCTGTATACTCAACCACATTTATTTCCTCTCAGATACCTTTCCTAAAATTTCTTTATAAATGATTCTGTCAGTCCAACTTATCTTTTCCATCCTCCTGTAGCACCGTATAATGTACGTATTTTAATTAAGCGTAATCAAAGATTACGTTAACATTTTATCATTGAAAATCAATCAGATTATTAGCTGGGACCCAAATTACCTACTACTTTTTTTCTCCCGGGACTCAACTTACCGCTTTCAAAAAGTACCCAACTTATCGCGGACCCAATTTACCTAGCCCCTTCTGACTGGTTCACACAAAACAAATAATGTAAGCGAGGGTTGACACAATCGATCACAGCTTGTTATTGGTAAACATCACCCTGGCCTACACTTTGCTCTCAGTAAGTTTCAAAAAGAACAAGTTAATGCAGAGATAAAGATCGCAGAGCTGAGTCTTTGACAAAATGAAATCAGCTAAAAATAAAATGGCGGGATTTTTAACTGTGAATTATGTCCATTACTGCTGATTTTAATACATACCAAAAGTTTCAATTTCTAAAGGTAGTTGTGCATAATATTGTTTTTCTAACTATTTTTGATAGTAATAAATTAGTTTTAGTTTAACTTTTTTATGCATTATAATTTATCAATTTTAAAATATTTAATTATTACGTTACGAGTACAAAATGTATTATGATATTATTAATTTTTATTTTTTATGTATATATATATATATATATATATATATGTATTATAACTTATCAATTTTAATATCAATCCGGGTAAAAGATGTACGGTAAAATTTTCATTCTGGAATTTAAAGTCGGGAAAAATACCGGTGACCGCCGGCATACATCCATGTACATCCATGAAGGCAGTATTATGACTGCATTTGAAAAAATGCTTAAAAAAACTAAACATTGTCATGTTGACGTATAAACCAGTGCTCGACTTGAGGGGGGATGCAGGGGGACGGAGTACCCCAACTAATTTTCAGAAATGTTAGCGTCCCCCTACTATTATTAATCATAACGCTCAGCGAGTTTTGGGGACTTTTTTTTTTAAAGTAAATAGAGTCCCCCTTCTTTAATTTTGCCAAGTCGAGCACTGGTATAAACTATCAAAATATAAAAAAAATTTCTTCATATATAGACTTCATTTTATTTTTAAGGTATTTTCGCAAAAATATGAAGTTTTCTAATCAAATTAATTATTTTGTCCGACATTTTTACTAAATTTTTGCATTGGTGTTTTTCGTGATGATTTTATTTTTGATGTTTTTATTGCTTAGTGAAGAAACAATGAATAATTTAATATGTTTTTGTGAGACTATAGTTTGTAATAGATAATAACATTAAATTACAATTTTTTTTACTGGCAATTCAGTCAAAACCCGTTACTCATAAGAAATGTTCAATAAAATGTTTTTTTAACGTGTTATTGAAAAAGTGGAACATTAAAAATAGTACACTTATTTTACTTATACATACAACTTTAAAAAAGAGAATATCAATATTCTTTCTCAGGTTATCGTAAATGTTTTACTCCATAATTTTATTCCAATTAGTAAGGGGCTGTTATAGTTTTAGGTTTCAAAATAATTACAGTTTTAAAATTAACTTAAAAATGTATGTTTTAAAATTAACTTATACATTTTTAAACTCAGCATGTGAATCTAAATAGTAAATATTTCATAAGCATTGTTACTTTTTAGTTCAAAATTTTAATAATATTATCGTCTTCAGCTCGTATACATTTGTATCATAACAATAATCGATAACGTATCCACAATTTTTTAAACTTAGAAATGTTATATTTGCTGAATGAACTTAAGACAATGTTAGAACTAGAATCAGCTATTATTCTAAAAATATTGTTATGATAGTACTATGTTCAATGTCCAGAGATGATAAAATGTATAATACAACATTTAATTAAAATATCATTCATAACTTTAAATAACTTCTTATATAAAAATTGTTTTCGTCACTTTTTCCTTTTAAATTAAATTAAAATTAAATTTTTAAGTACATCTCTTAATATTTTTACGACATTTGATTAGTTTATATTACATCATGATTTTAAATTGTTTATCCCACATACCTAACTTATTCATAACGCAGCCTATTGATATAACCTATATTGTATTTTTTGTTTATTAATTTCTTCATTTAAATGTATTTCATCACTCTAATTTTGTATTATCATTAATCCCACACTAGTATTTTGCTTTCCTTATACTAATAACCATTTTGAAATATTTTACATCGTATGACATAGTGGATTTCAAATAATAAAAATCAACAGTCTTGTGTAAAACGTGATAATAAAGATAATAATATAACCAAAATGTTTCTGTCATAATATGGTTAACAAGTTTTACTTAGTCCGTTTAACGTCATCAATGGCAGTTAACATTGCAATTATTTTCAATAACACTTAAAAACATTATAACAGACACACACGGAAAGATGTTACCATGTGCTTTTGGAATTTAGTGACCATGGGGCCTCGACGACAATGGCAGCGGTTCTGCGAAACGAAACGTCGACGACGCGGCTGTTCAGACAGCAGCGGTAACGAATTCGCCCTTCACCAGCAGGTAAAAACAATACACCTTTTAAAAATTGTTAGAAATTTTGGTGTATATTCACGTAGAATATTCTGTTTTAAAATAATAATAGTATAATCCTTGGATTGTAGAGTTGTTCGGTTTAAGTATAAGTGTATTATGGATTTCCTCTGTGATACGTTTCTAAATAACCATTATCTATTTATATTCAATCTTAGTTCAATATAAATATATTTTAGAGTTGATCCGTTAAATATTGATATTAATTTTAAAAATGAGCGTGTTTATGACTGATTTATCATATTAAAAATTAAGGTCGATCGTTTTTCATTGTATTTTTTCTTTTCTATGTCATTAAATTTCCACTATATGTGACTTTTACATGGCGTAATACTATTTATGATTACATATTATGAAACTCCTCTCAATATAACTTAGGTTAGTATCCATTATGTCATGTACAGTTTCAAGTTTCAATCATACCTATACATCATTGACCTACAGATTTATGAATATTTAGTGATTATTGTACAGAATCTTACTGAAATTACTTCTTTCTAATATATTATTTGTACATCATAGGTTTAATTTGCATTCAGTGCAGTCTATTTGAAATTATTATTTACACTTACGTTACATAATAAATAATATTGAGTACCTATATTTAAACTTAATCTCTTTCTTACGTATTGACTTTTTTTATTTTTCCTTGTTCAAAATATATCATTTTTATTTCTTTAAGACTATCACTTTTAGGATTTAGTCTTAATCCAGTGTCAAATTTAATCAAACCGTTTGTTGTTAATAACTAATTGTTCAATAATTTATTGATATTTATACATAATTAATAAGTAACAATTTTTTATTAAAAAATAATTAACATTCATAAGTTTCACAAATGGTATATTTTCATAATACGTACAATAAATCGGTGAACCGATTACACATTAATTTAATAAACTATAGCTATAATAAATTAAGTTTATTTCGTATAAATTAGTTACTATGATCCTAACAATCTTCAAAACTATGATAGATAAAAAAATGCATTAATTTATTGGTTAAAACACTATTTTCATAGACTTTTATAACAGTGTCTATATTTTATCACTTTATATTAAAAAGAGATTCTTGAAATATTATATTTATAATTTTATCACACTGTTAATGTAAGTAATATAATTTTTTAGTTACACTATTCTATCGATAAGTCAAACTAATAATGTAAGCAAATGGTTTGCTTGTCAATTATTTTCATCTTATTGGTTATATTACCTTTTAGTTATTACCTTTGTATAACAAAAATCAAATAAACGTTTAAACTTGTAACGTATTTTATAATGGTAAATATAATCAAAACTTCTTATAAGCATATAGTATATAGTATTTTACTTTAGGTTTATATTAGGAAAAAGAATGCACTACAAATCAATAATTTACACGCTGTATTGATAGATATTGTAATATTTCATATTTTTACAATAACAAAGATATTGACTTATGAAGGAGGATTCAGTTTAAACCGAAGAGTATCTTATAAATAAGCTAAAATTAGTTCCTGAAAAATTTAAAGATTACTCTAGTAATATTAATGCTATTTTCCATTATTATAGTGATATATTTAGTACTACGATAAAATAATAAAATACATGTATGGATTCATTCTATTTTTTTTATTGAATTTGGCTATATCAGTATGCAACAGTAAAATATATAATATTTTACAGTAAAAATAACGATTAAATTAATTTTCGAGTAATATTCTTTTTAGAATAATAACAGTGATATTTTGTTCGTATTGATATTAAACATTTTTTAATAAGTCTAATTTTATAATGCTTTAATTTTTAGTTAAATTGTTATTTTATTATTATTTATTTAATTACAGATTATTTCTAAATATAATAGGTAAAAAACTAACATTTAATTTTTTTATGTTCCACGTTCAAATACCATACTGCTCAAGATCATAAAATAGTTTTAAGTGATACATGTATGATATGCAATAAATATTTAATTAACAATTATATAACCCAAATCCTTGTTTTGCTTTTATATTTAGAATCTAGATATATGCGTTATCTTGAAGTGATAACATCTGTATAATTAAGCGGTTCGATAATTCAGTACAGTACAGTCTCAGAGCTAGACTACAGTTAGTTTTATTTGAAAGTTTTTTCTTAGACTAACTCTATAGCCATTATTTTTATAATTTTTTTATGTTCACGACATTTTTTGTTGAATTCAATGCATTTTATCTAGCATAAAACGTTAAAATGTACATGGATTTGTCTGTTCCTACTGCTAACTTACATAATTTTATCTTTATTTTAAAATAAGACAAATTATTTGTTTACACATTTAAAGGTGTATAAATAAGTACGTTATTATAAATTGCCTTAATTAATGCAGCATGCGCATTTACAGGTATAAAAAATGAGTTTCTTTTGTAGGAATTACATTTCCAGTAACAATTTTTGGGTTTATAAAGCGTATTGAAATTTTCAAAGTTTGTTCAAAATTCCGAATTCTTTTCGCGCAAAAAGTAACATGAATGTAAGAGTTATATAATATTCATAAATGATAAGCCGATAGCGTATATTTTGCTGGAACGTATGTATAGTAAACACGTTTTCGACTTGCAAATTCTATAATATTTACTACTATAATAATACATGCAATATATATTTGATATACGATTTGACGGCTCATATATTTATTATTGTTGGATATTTTTATTTTTATTTTTCTTTTTATATTTATCGAGAAGTTTGAGAAGTTTTGTTGTCGCCGCCGCCGACTGTGTTCTCTCACATTGTTTTACTCATTTTAGATGAAAAACAAACGTATTTATATAAGAATATAACGTTATATACATCAAACGCGTGGTGTCGTCGTTTATTGTAATAAAATCAAATATTATATAATATTGCGCTGCACATATACACGTGCGTACGTACGTTATAAAATAACGAGTTATGTTCGGCGGCGGCCGTACAGTGGTCCGGGTAGATGTTCGTTATAAAGACACTCGCCGAATGACGTCAATTGTGACCTTAATGACAGATGTATATAGTCGACATAGCAGCTCCATATCTCCTGTGCCCCGTTCCGTAGCGGCCGCGACTCTACACATGGATATGTGCGACTATTCGCATAGCTCGCATAAGCATATATTATTAGATTCTGAGCGTTAACATACATAATATATTTTTTTTTACGTGTGCATGCGTGTGTGTGTGTGTGTCTATTACGACGCGTGCAATTGCTATACACTTAGGTATTACAAGTCGCGTGTATCGTTTCATAACGCGTAGAATATATGTAATATTATGTTGTACTGCACCACCCCGTCATTCGAATGCAATGTCACACGCGGTGGCGATGACGATAATAGTACATTATTGTCCCCGTAGAACGGTCAAATACACTATATACGTTGACGCAAAACCCACTGCTGTCGTCCATCTTTTTTTTTTTTCATTTGATCTTTAATTTTAGTTTTCATACGTACGCACGCGACGATTTTCATCGTTTACTTTTTGGATTTCCGCAAACCACGGGTATTCCCGTTGACGTTTGAGCTCCGAGGTCTATACCACGTGTGTATTTGGGATATAGTTTGTGTGCACGTTACTATACTATATACCAGGGGTGGCCAAATTGCGGCTCGCGAGCCACATGCGGCCCTTGTCATAGACAATCAAAAACCAAAATATTTAAATTTTTTTGTATATATTTATAAAGAAAAAAAAATTGTATTGCATTGATATAAGGCTATAGTGTACAGATTAATAAACAAAAAAAATTAATTAATATGAATAATAAATTAAAAAATTATACAAAGTTAAATTTGTTAGTGTAGTATTTTTTCCATGTCTATTTTTTTAGTAAGCTTCTTAAGATCTGGTTGAATTGATGTAAGAGTAGTTTTTAGTAATTCTGTGAGATAATCATCAGTCAAATTTGAACGATATTTTGACTTAATTATTTATATATATATACATGTTTATCGACTGTTAGCTATCTTAATTACTTTTGTGGTATAGAAGTACAGATTAGATAATTTGACTCTTAATTCTTAAATCTTATTAATACATGTGGCTCGCATACATAATCATGTTGGCCACCCCTGCTATATACTTTATTTACTGCGTACACGGTGTACACGTTCGAAACAATAGGTAACATTAAAGTTGAATAACAACCGGTCGAATATGTATTAATATTGTACGTTTATGGGATATTACCTATAATGTCTACGATACACTTGTCGTTGACATACGTCTTTCCGTTTTTAGAAACTTCTCAGGTACCTACATAATTATAATTTGGCTCTAACTGCATTATTTGTCCGTGTTAAATCACCCATTGGAATATAATATTAGGTTGTGTATACATCATGTAAATATTGTTTTTACTTTAGCGGAGGATTTTTTTTTCGAGCATACCGATTAACTTAAAAAGCACTTCTATATTTATACTTGCTTACTATTACTACAACTACTATCAACATAATTCCTAAAACGTATTTTCTCTGTACGTCATACTATTACCGTTATGTTGAGATTAATGATAATAAATAATGCCGATTAGTAGTTGTTCCCAAGCACAGACAATAACTATTTAAATTGATTTCAAATTCAACTTAAAGACATGATTTTTTATTCACATGCTTGCAATATTAGTTTACCTTATAAACACGATAATGATTATTTTAAATTTTATTTTGTGAAATGAAAAGAGTATTTGAAATACTTATTTACCAAAATATTGATTTAAATAGTTTAGATTTTTGTTAACATAATATATTTAATAATAATATATTCTATTATTTTTTTTTACAAGGTTAAATTTAAAATATATTTATTCTTATGAATACTTTGTTTCATATATAAATATGTATATATTTTTACAGTATCAATTTACTTATCTTGAAAAATTATAGTCTTGCGTTGATATTACTATACTATATTTTGTAATAAATATCGTTCATTAGTGTATAAATATACTACAGTATTTTGTATTTTGATATTTTTATATGTATATATGTTACTTTTTATTTATAGCAATGAGAGATGAGATTGTACTGATTTCGAGTAAATAAATTTCAAAATTCACTGATTATAATTTATTCATTAGATCAACGATGTTGAAATATTATATTGTTTTTTTTTTTTTACGTCACAATAAAGTTAATGTTACAAAATTAAGTGCTGAATTGTCTGTATCCAATTTAATAATATCTGACTTTTTTATACCTTTCAACGCTTTCCTGTCATATTTCAATTGCTCCTTAATATATTATAAATATTTTTTTCGGCTGAGGTTAATAACCACATAATTAAAACCAATAACAATACATTTTATTGAAATTGGTTTTCGAACCAAGAATAATAAATTATATTTAAAAAAAGTCGTAGATGTATTATTAAATTTATTTTAATTTTTAATTTTTTTGCCAAAAATACTATATGACGTGCTTCTAAAGACATGAAATATTAATTACGGGTCACCTACAGCTACGGGTCATTTCTTTGGCACAGGTGCCTGGGTGATAGGAAATCCAAATATATTTCTTGATTTCCTGGTTCTCATTCAGGTTATTTGGTTATAGATCAGTTAAACTTATTTAGTTGGTGATATTATAGAATGATAGTTATGACGAAAGAATCAACTTATGTAATGGTTGCCATTGGCTGACCAGGAAAAATTATGAACAAATGCAGACATTTTATATAATATAAGTTAATAATTTTATGTAAGATTTGTTAACTTCATTTGTTAGTAAAAATTAAATGATATATATTCAATTGATTGAGGCTTGTAGGTAAATTGCGTATTTTTGCATAAAATAGATAATTAGTCTCTTCAATATTTATATTCATTTCACAAATTATAAAGTTAAATAATTGTCTTAAATTTGATATTTGAATATTTTTCTATTTAATATATTTTATCTTCAGTTATTCATTTTTCTATAATATTATATTATAATTATATATTTCATTCAGTTAGAATGTCTATATACATGTAATACACATATGTACATTATACGCATATGATTTCTTAAATATTTGTAATAATTTATTATGAATTTATTACCGTCATAAGATGTATTATTAAGATTATTATTATTATTATTAAGACGTAGAGGACCCGTCCATAGAGCATATGAATACCAGATAATAAAAAATTGCAGTTCAAACTTGAAGAATTTATAATTATAGCTGTTGAGATTTTGCATAACCTGCATATTATTGTGTATGTACTTTTCAGGGAATGATTGAGATATTTAATAGTTCACGGAAATATTAAATAACTTGATGCAATAATAAATTGACAATTTATTCACATACGCATTTATAATTTAAGTTTAAGAATATCACTTTGATTAAAAATTGTCTGGATTTTAATAATTATAATACACGTGTTTTATATAAATATTTACATAGTTTTACATGTATTTGTCAACCATACAAATAATTGTTACTCAGCTAGTTGAAAATAAATTATTTTGATTAATTATAGTATAGATTTTTAGAATTTCAACAATTTTTTTTTTTTTTGATTATTTATTGAATAAAAAATTCTTAGTCGACGAGGCTATCTGAGTGTTATAATTTTCACATTGAAATATAATGTTACCTTTTGTGTATAACATGTTTTTTGGGACGGAGGAGAATTAAATTGAAGTTGCCTCTGAAATGTAAAATTAAAACTATAGTGATTTAATATATATATATTTAATTAAAAACAGTTTTCGGTCACATTTATGAATTATACATTTCAAGCCCAGTTCTAAGTACAATGATAAAGACTAAAAGGTAATCAATTTTGCCTTTTTATAACTATATTAATCGATTATTTAGTTACTTTATTTACGTGGTCATGAACTGCAAATTATCAAATTTATTGCCAAAAAAATATCTAACGTTTTATCTATCCATGGTTAAACTTATTAGCCTAAAAATATCTTAATTTAAATATATTTGACTTATATTATTGAACAATTTGAATATTTTTTATTTGAAATAGAACCATGATTCATTTTAAAATAACATTATATCTGATATATCTAAAATGAAGAAGCTTATACACATTCCATTTTAGATATTCGCAACTCGTATTTTATAAATTATTGAGGTGTTAAAATATTTTCCGTTGCTTATAAATTGATTATGTACACATACATTTGACTACATAACTTTGAACATAGAATTTAATATTAAATGCTTTATTTTAATACTAGTTATTACTTAATTGTACGTTATGTGATGTATTTATTCATCGGTACAAACTATAGTTAGTCAGTCATTATTGATGATCAGTTCTAGAATTTTCAATTAAAACAAAAACTTTTGTAAGATGTAATTTTTAATAACATTAAATAGACAGCCTGGGGAAATTATGAATTGCTGTAATAGATATGCGTAGAGGCGCATATACTTTCAATTTAATATAACCGATAAATATTCATCAATAACTTAATATATAATAACATTAATTTACTATGTAAATCTTTATAAATATAATTATTTGTATTAGAAAAATAAATGTTTGATGTTATTTAATGTGGAAAAGTAAAGAAAAGTTAGAAGAAAACTTATATTGATTATACGTATAAAAGTACAATATACTAAAGCTTATATTATTTTTATTTAACTTGTCAGTTAGAAATATTACAATACTTTCTCTGTTTTAGTCATTCATTGTAAAGGTTATTTTATTTACGTCATACGACATGCTGAGGTCATGTCTTCCGCGTTTTATATAATACATTTATAGTTACTGTATCAACTGTGAAATATGGCTAAAACTTCAGAACACAATACCAATTTTAATTTTACCTAATTACAATCGAATGTACTGTTATATATTTAAACAAACCTCCTTTGCATTTGTTCATCGATTGTACCCTCAATTTAGTTCATATATAAGTAAATGTTAAACCACTAGTATTCTTATAATTTTGTTGCATTCTCTGTTCGTGGCCATAATTTGTTTGCCTTGTTCACCATTCAATAAACATAATAATGCATAATGATATAAATATATTTATATATATATATATACATGTACACAACACATGCACATCGAATAATAGTATTATTACTTCGTAATATGTATATTGTTTAGCTTTAGAATTTTGTTAAAATGACATGTGAGCTTAACGTTCCATTTGTTGTTCCATTCAACAGAAATTAATAAAAATATGAGGAAAATATCTGTGCTATTGTTTTTTATTAAAATAAAATATATAATTGTGTTATTTAAAATTTCAATTCGCTTTTGCTATTTATTTCTGTTTTAAAATTGTAATTATTAATTGTTAACATTACTTTTTTATTCAAAAAATAGAATTTATAGAATGAAACTTAGAAAATTAAATGTTATATTATTATAAATGTACAAACAGATTTAAATAAATAAAGTTCTTTTTCGATATTTTTAAAATAATAGTAAATAACTAAGATAATTTTGGTAAAATCTTAATTCTTTGTCAAGTGATTAATTACTACTTACTGATTAACACATAGAAATATTTTACTTTATTTAATTTTTAAAATGGTTTACTTAAATCGATATAATTCAAAAAGTCGTATCTCATATTTTTAACTTTCAGAGTGAACAAAATGTGTGTTAAAATATATTTTTTTTAACATCAATTTCCGAAGATGATAGGATTTATCATATGATAATTAAAAATATTTTATTTTGTGTTTCTTTAAAAAGCATATCAAATTTTTTTTTTTGTGAGATACGACCTGTACAAACGATAATAAGTGAGATACGAATGGGTTTCTTTGTGGGCGTCGAAATATTATTTGTTTAAGAAGTTCAAATATTTGGTTTTTAATTTTCAATGTAATATAATTTAAATGAAATCAATTATGTTTCGAGATATCTTTGTTTTATAATCAAAATAGAATAGATTGTGTGACTTTACTATATGTGTAAAAAATAATAAGAAAAATCTCATAGTATAATTATTAATATTAACATTATTATTTGGTCAATACATATTATTGTTTTATTGATGGGAAATGTCAAAAAAAAGTCAACTCTTATGTAGGTATGATATATTTTTCTTTACCACCTACCATTGAATGTTGTATTTAGAGTTTGTTATACAATAACTATGAATTTGAATGAATAAGGTAAACAATTATAATTTGTTTTGTTTCATTTCCCAATAGTAAATATGTCTAAACACTCCGATGCACTTCCACAGAAGTCCTTACACGTCTTAATCTGGTTACCATACATGACTTACAGTCAATGACGTACTAATGACGATAATGTTTTTGAGAACTACGCATTAAATAACCTGTATGTGCTTAAGTTTTGTAATGTTGTTTAATATAGGTAATATGTTAATTGAACCCTTTATTTTTATTTTTATTAATCTCTCAAAACGAGACCTGGTGATCTCATACGCAATGCGAGTAAATTTATTGCACCATGTTTTTTTATTTTGTTTTACCTATCAATTTAATTAATATTTTAAACTATTATAGACTTGGTAGTTGGTCATTCGATTTTTAATTATTTTTATGTTGTAATTCAACTAACGTAAATTTAAACAAATCTATAAACTAACTATCCAAAATCTCAAAATTATTAGATTTTTATTTATAGATATTTCAAAACCAATTTCAGACCTGATCTTCTAGCTCAATTAAATTACTAATATTTTGCGTAAAATCAATGCTAATAATCGTGCCTACACAGTGATGCCTCTATGAATAGATAAGGTAAGAGTTAACATTAAGCAAATATGTATGTGTTTTTTATATGCAATTAAAACCATCCATTTACCTATACCGTTCAAAATTCATTTTACCTTTTTATTTCCTCATTGCTTTTATCCAAAATATATTATAACTTGACAACTATGTGTTTTTGTTAAAATACAGTGAAAAAAAATCATTAATGTTTCTTGATAAAGGGTGTGATTATGTTTAATATTTTATTAGTTGAAATACAATATACGTAATTATATATTAATATAAGTCTATATTAATGAATGTTATTCAGATAGTAAAAATGTGTTTTATCGTGTTTCTGTTTATAATTATAATATTCAATTTTAGTTAATTTACAAACACGAATATAAATAAAAAAAATATTGTCTTCTCAGTATACTGCTGACTATTTGCTATCACTTATTTACTTCCACATTAATTTTAAAATGAAATTAGTCTAAGGATTTATCGCTACAATATTCTGTAGATTAAGTATAAGTTGATAAATATTGTTGATGGATCATATATGAACTTCATATGCATGAGTTACACGCATGTATTAATTACATAAACATTTTTATATACATAAATACACATACTAAATCTGTGCTTAATTATCTACACAAGGTAGAAACTGGACCTTTAAAGATATTTTGATATGATTGTATATTATATTCCTTTGGCCGTTTCTCCGTATTTTTTAAAGATATAAAATATCATAATATATTTATAGTTATACAGTTATATTTATTCATATTAGTTATATTCAGATTATAGATTTTGAAGACATTTGTTTTTTTTTCTGTTACTCTAAAACGAAGCTATGTTAGCTACAAATTCAATTTATACTACTCAGAAAAAAATGCACCACATTTTGTTTTGCTTTTTAGTGCGTTTTTTGTATATAAATGCTTTTTGGGGTGTTTTGGATAATTTTTATTTGCTTTTATGTTACATTTTTCAAATATTACAGCTTTTTTGAAATTTTGTTTTAATATTACATTTTATCAAAATGTGTTCTAAATAGACGTACTTGAAATGTTAATTTTTATTTTTACATGTTCCAAATATTGTTCAATCATTTTTTCGGCAATTAGATTTAATTAAATTAATATAATCGATTAATTTATCTTGAATCAGCAATAAACACAAAAATACGCTCTTGCTCTGAAAATGATCTTCTCATAATCGTAGTTTAGTTTTCGTTGTAACATAATTTAAAAATGCCGAAAATTATTTTATTTAATTTTTTTAGACCCATTTTTAATGTTATTTTTAAGCTTATTTGGAAATTTATACAGCTTTATTGCTTTTTTTTCGTGATCTTCTTTATTTTTTTATTGCTTTGAAATCCATATTCTAGTTATATATACATACCTATATGTATATACTTATATTTATTTGTATGAGTATATTGTATCGAAGTCATTGAGCACGTAGGTCGTACATACCACCCGTATTTTAATGTAATATGTATGTTTGTCTATGAGCTGATGGGTTTTCAAGGGTGACACGGTAGTCGAAGTTGAAGTACATAGTGTATATTAGTGTACATAGTATACAATAATAGTAGTTATACGTACGAAATTATGCAAGATAACGTATAACTTATACGTTATCCTTTCCAAGACGTTGATTGATAAATGTCTTTTATGTGTACCAATCAAATGATAACTATATAAAAAAAAAGTAAAGTGAAGTATATAAAATGTGTGCGAACAATATTCGAAGTAAACGATTGTGCTTTTCAGATTCTTAAATAAGAAATTAAACAAATGTCTGCATCCGGTTTACCTTATTACAACGCGCATTATAATAATTGTGACCCGGAACTCAACCTAAAGCTATATATGTTAGTATAATGTGACAGTGTTCAAAATTAACAGCGAATCTGAATGGTGATTTAGATAACCTCATTTTATATTGCATCTGATATTGCCTATGAATCTATATACTGTATTTTTTATAATACTATGATATTAATGAATACAAGTTCATTCGTGTTTTTTATCACAGACATTATTTTTCAAATTTTAAACACTTATGGAAATTAAAAAAAAAAATGTATAAATGAGAAGTACTTGAACTGAGTAGGTACTAGATTGGCAGTAATTTTATTGCTGGTAAATTGTATATTTTTTCTTGGTGAAGTAAAACTAAGTAGCGGTACTCAATAAAAAATTTTATGTGAAAACCAGAGATGTTGAATGCGGTGCTTTTATAATGTGGGATGTGTTTAATTTTAATTTTTATATATTATGTTTTTTTTAACTATAATAATCATATAATTCATGTATGTGACGTCAATAGCTTTTTATCACGACTTAGGTCTACTATTGCTGTACAATTAAACCCGTTTGTAAATTGTACAACTTGTCTTATATATTACGGATCTACCGGTAAATAATTTATATACTATATGTTATAACTAACGATGTGGGTGAGTCCTTGGTTGTTCAAAGTTTTAAAATTTTTAACTGTAGAGTAATATCTTATTTGTGGACATTTCATACGTACATTATACTAACGGTATTATAATAAATCAAATTCAAAATTTTTCTGTAAACGTTTTATTTTTTATTTATAAATTCCTAAATCTTCATTTACCAAACTGCAAACGTAAAAGTGAAAATACAAGAACACCATTATTAACCCAAAAAACAAACATAATCACTGTACATTTAATCCAACAATAATTATAAAAACACAATATTCTTGATTAATATTTTGCTTAAATGTATAAAATATTCTTAACAACGTTTTAACTTGTTTTGTATATTCTGTTTAATGTAATCAGTGGCGGATCTAGGATTTTGTTTTGGGGAAGGGCCCAATATTTTTTTACATCAGTACATATTTTTATAAAAACATTTATATTAGTATAATGGTATATTAAAATATATTATTAATTTTAATGTATTATATAAATGTACACACATAAAAAAAGTATTAAAATCAAAAATATTTGTATATAAAAAAAAATATAAATAAAAGTAGTGTTTTATAAACAAAATTGTAAACGTCTCGAATGCTGTTTTGCAAACAAATCTATTACTTCTTCTGGTTTTATATCAATATGATGATGAATATTTAATAATGACAACCCATTCAAACGATTTTCTCCCATTGTCGTTCTCAAATATGATTTGATTCTTTTTAAGCTAGAAAAAGATCTCTCACTTGTTGATGTCGTTACAAGTAATACGGCAAGAATAAGTAATAGTTGTCGTATGTTTGGGAAATATCCACCTTCAGTCTCTTTAAATGCTTCCATAGCCGTGCTGATTTTTCTGATTGTTTAGCCCAATGTAACTGCCACAACATGATTTCAGCATGGTTGACTTATAAATATAAAGTATAATATAATTAAATATTAAGTATCAAAACAAATTCAGAACCTGAATTTTTCGTAAATCGTAATTATAAATTTAAGTCACGGTTATATTCTTACACATCTTATGGGCCAAGAGGGGGCCTAGGCCCCTCTGCCCCCCTTAAATCCGCCACTGAAAGTAATGTAATAGTTGAATTAAGAAATTATGTTAGTGTCAACACATTTGGTTATACGAATAATGATTATATAGTACATACACAAACGTATCATAACTTATAAAAATAGACGTTACTCGTTAGAGCAGGGGTCTCCAAACTTTTTTTATTGAAGAGCCACAAAAAATATCAAATGCTCTTAGCGGGCCAAAAGTTTATTAACACGTATAATTTTTAATTTTATGAAAATATAGGTATACAAATATAAGTTAACTTTAAATCTTTTTATAAAATATTGTCTACAATATACTTAAATATAATTGGTATAAATTTAAATGATTATAATATATACATTGTAATTTTAATAATTCTACGGGTAACTGTGTTAGCAGAAAGGCTAATATTTTTAAAAGTATCAATTCTTTCTGGACAAATTTCTTCAACTGCTTGAATTATACATTCTTTTATTAAACTACCATCAGAAAACGCTTTTCCTCTTTTTGCCAATAGATGTGAAATACGAAAACTAGCCTTTGTAGCAGCTTCATTAATATTTTTTTGTTTTTTAAATAATAATTGTTGTGATGAAAAATTATTTTGAAGTGACTGCAATTTATCTAACCGCAATTTCTCAGTAAATTTTGAAAAAGTTGTCTTATGTTTCGTTTCATAATGCCTTCGAATATTGTACTCCTTAAGTACAGAAATACTTTCTTTGCATATTAAACAAATTATTTTGTCACCTGAATAAATTACAAAATAATCCAACGACCACTTTTCATTGAAAACACGACATTCTAAATCTATTTTCCTTTTTAATCCTCTTCCTGACATGTCGAATTGGTGAATTAATAGGTAAAGAATAATATTTATAATAAAGGCACTGCAAACTTAGACATGTAACTGTACAAACGTTATGAAATGATTTCGTCGTACCGCTCGTCTATGTGACTAATCTCTCCATTATCGACGTTAAAACTAAAAATATAAAAGGAAATTGCAATGTCTGTCGTCATAAATTATGATACGTGCCCGCGATAACGACTTTTTAAATTACACATATATTTAGATATCTATATTTTATTTACCGTCTTATGGGTGTTGCGGGCCGTTTATAACTTGTTCGGTTTGGGCCATAGTTTGGAGACCCCTGAGTTAGAGTGTTAGACAATATCCCCACTCTCGATATATCTTACCCGTGCCTTTTAATTTGTACTAAAATATTAATTTCAGTGCCATAAGTAATTCATTGTTAAAAACTTATAAACTCCACATAAAATGCCACTAGTACTTTTTTTATTTTTGTTACTATTACTGCAATTACCAACAATTAATTATTCCACTGCTGATGTTACACGATGTACATAAAATTATAATTATAATAATATATGTCTATAAGGATTAATAAAATATGTTTCATAAGGGTATTAAAGAGTAGTGCTCGCTAAATTTGAACGTATTTTGTAACTATCCCATGTATTTTATGTGAAGATATAGTTCGTTCAATTTCAATAAATGTTAAGGCATCTTATATTTTGCTAAAAATATTCTATTGTTTAATAAAATAACACAAACTTCGAAAAACTACTTTGTTTTGATGATAATTACGTGTAGTTCACATTATATAGCTGAGCTGTTTCACCAGGATTTTACTATTTACTTTCTCACATTAATCAAGTATATGACTTACACATAAATTATATGTGTATGTGACTAATATAACTTTTCACATCATCACCCTTCTGGGAATTCGTAACAAATCTAATATTACGAGTACATTATATTTAATATGTGTGTTTTTACTCGGTCACATAAAAATACTCACTTTGTAATTAAGGTTATGTTACACATTTTTTTGTGAATATAATATGCAAATATGTGTACATTTTGTTTTAGTATTGTTGTACGTAGATTAACAATAATAATTCGTCTAATAGTACCAATATATTGTGCACATATGTACACAGTGATACAATAGTCAATCAATATTTTCAATAAAAATATTTTAATCTTCATAAAATATGATTATTTTATATTTTTGGTTTTTCGTGAAATTCACTAGGTTTATTTCTAAGCAATATGTACACTACTGTTTAGTTTCATTAATGTTTTTATAAATAAAATTTAATTTGTAATTTGTTTAAGTAAAAATTACATTCATAATATATTATGATTAATTTAGATACAATTGGCTGATTTGAAATATTTGTTTTTTTCTCAAAAGAGTTATCAATGAATTAATCATAATGAATAGATACTGAAAATGTAATATTGAGCAAAATAATTACTTCAGTTAAACATTTTATTCCTCAAAATATATACCCTTGAAAAAACCGTTTTGATAATGTGTCCGTGATTTGTTCGATAGGATAATAATGAAATAATGTACGATTATTTACGAGTACTATTATTATTATTATTATTATTATTTTTTGTAGCATAATGTATATATTATAATTTTCAAGTATATCATGCTATAAAAAAAAAAATAAATTATGAAAAATAAAATTTATAAGATTATAGCTCATTATCAAACTAGAGGTATACAGTTATATAGAATAAATATAAGACTACTATTTGATATAGTTTCAAGGGCTATTATAAATCCCATAAAAAAATCATAATTTTTCTTATACACTTTAATGATTTTATCCTAAAATTATTATAATACCATTTATAGTTAAATAACATTTTTTTAGCTTATAAAATTAGTATATATTAATGCATTGTATTTTTAAAATATTAATACTTTTTATTTTGTAATATATTAACAGTCAAATTTACTGGATGTCTCGATAACATAGAAATCAAACGTATCTAATAATTATAACCACATTTTTAGTTGAAGTAGACTTATATTATAAAATAGTTATACGCCAAGGTTCACGCGATGCGAAACGATAATGAATGCTAGTATGTCTAATTACCTAAAACTCCGTGACCTACCCGAAGATTAATATTTATGTATCTCCCTAATGGCTAATATAATAAAATGTAAAATGTATGTATTTCTAAGTAAAGATTACATTTTAAGTATAATGTTTTTGTTATTTTTCTCTAAATGGACATTAAAATTCTTGTTTTACGTATTCGTTGGGCGTGTAATTTATTGTAAGCTAGTTTCCAAACATAGTATTTTGTAGTAACAATTATTGTATTAAAATATTTTTCTGATAATACATTTTGAATGTTAAACTAATTTGTATCATATAATATTTTAATAGATTATAGACTATAACATAATAGACTATATTTATTTGATTCTTGTGTAAATTGTTAATCCAAGCCATAATAATAATTGTTTTAGTAATTTTAAAATACATAAATAATTTAAATATAGTAATAATTACATCATAATATAATATTGTTACTATATTTAAACTATATTACTGCATTATAGACGATGTTTGCTCTTATAATGATGAAATTAAGGAGAAAAAAATTGGTAATAAATCATACCAATTAATAATTTCCCCCTTTAAATTTACTAACAAAAGAATCAATAATTATTAATAATACACCTACTGTACTAACTTTTCTCTTCGTATCCAAATAACAATCTTGACCACCTTCATCATAAGTGTATTCTTGTATTCATTTAGATAAATAATAAATTATCGTTTACAATCATTACAAACTTGAAAAAACGTTGAATATTATTCATGTTTAAATGAGTAGTATGGAAAAGCACTATGAATGGACCTGCATATGGTGTTTGTAGACTATAAATAGCCTTATGATAGCGTAGACAGGGAAAGGCTACGGGAAGCGCTCAGGGCATTTGACATCCCTATGAAAATTATTAAAATGGTAAAACTATGCATCAGTAAAACGTATAGTAGAGTAAAATTTGGGACTAAACTGTCTATGGCTTGAAATCAAAATTGGACTACGACTAGTGAATGTCATGTCATCCATACTTTTTAACATGGCATAAGAAAGTGTGGTCCGATAAATGTCAAACGGAAAAGCCTGGTCACTTGATAGAGGACTGATACTTGCATACACGGATGATATTATAATCACAGGAAATACTTGAGTAGAAGTTCAAATGAATCTGAAGAAATTAATGAAAGCAAGCAAAAATATGGGTCTAGTAGTAAATGTGGAGAAGACAAAATACATAGTAGTAACACGAGGACCAGAGGATAATTCCAACCTTAAAATAGAAAATAATGAATTCGAACAAGTTAAAGAATTTAAGTACCTTGGAGTAACTTTAAACAACAAAAATATTATGCATAAAGAAATAAATTTGAGACTGAATGCAACTAATCAATGTTATTTCGCAATGAAGACCCTCTTTAATCAAAAACACTATTGAAAAAAGTCAAAGAAAAACTTTATGTAAGCTACATAAGACCAGTACTGACTTATGCATGTGCCACATGGTCCAAAACTAAAGGTGACAAAGAGAACCTAAAAAGATTTGAAAGGAAAATAGTATTTAATACTAAAACACAACAATGGAAATTGAGATCGAAAGCTCAGTTAAAAAATTTATACAAAAAGGAAAATATTATGCAATTTATTAAAAGTATAAGAATGAAATGGGCGAAACTTGCGTAATGAGCAGACGGATGCCTAATAAAATAATTAATGACTTGAACGTTATCGGGGAAGAGATCAAGGGGAAGACCACGAAAAAGATGGATAGATAGCATAAAAGAGATATGGAATGCGGCAGATCATGGTGGGATGAATTGGCAAGTTATAGTGTATGGTAGAGAGAAATGGAACGAGGTAGTTTTGGCGATAAAGATCCTCAATGGATTGTAAAGCCGGGAAAAAAATGAGTAGTATAGGTGTAAAAGAGTATTGCACCTAACCTAGCATAGCACAATTGACATACTATAATTTACTTTTTTGAAAATACCAATTTTCCCCAAATATTTCTTAGGGTCCTCCCACACTCGCCGTTGAATATTAAACGGTTTTACCGAAGAAGCCATAAAAGCGTTCATACCATAACGGCTGAGTGTCATTTCGCCGCTCAATTCCTATTGTCCACTCTTGCTTTTTGTCTAGTTAACGTTTTTAATTTTTAATTTAAGTATATATTAATTTTATATAGTAATGGTTTTACAGTGACTGCTACTTTTTAACATCACTAGTATCATCGGTCTGTATGTGTACATTACTACTGTTTTAATTATCAAGATAATTTTTAACAATACCTAATAATTTTGTACAAGCTTGTAAATTTTTAAAATCAATCGGACTCATCAAACTATGCGATGACTCTATATGCTATATCATATTATGCGACAGTATATTGCGTAACGAGTGTTTGTAGAACAATCAAATGCAATGGATGCATTGACCTTCTGTTAATTCTGCCGTTGTCTCCCTTTTTTGTCATATGATGAAGATAAGAGAGCGGAGAACTTATCTCATCCCTCGTATACTGTGATTATCAATATTATTTTATTATTAAATGACGTAAATTCACAATATTCACAATCACTTGTTATTCAATTATTATTTAATTTGATTGATCTTTGAACTGACACAAAATCTAAAATAATTATGCAGCCATTTATTGTATTTAAAATATTTTCAATGAGTTGACTATGGTTAAATATATTTATTTCATTGTCGTCATTAGGTATTTCTTCTTCGGGATTTTTCCATTAAAACATACATTATTTCAATGTTATCGTTTCTATTGTCGTCATAGTAAATTTGTTTTTAATTTATTTGATAAAAGTTCCTCACACATATATGACTATATGACATCATGTTCTTCTGTTTATCAAAAAAAATAGATCACACAGCATTGTATAATAATTTAATTTTATGTTTTAATTAATTGTTTTCAATTCAATACTATAATGTTTTATTTACCTTGTTCTTTATACTTTTAGACCACTGCACGTAAACTTTTTATAAAAACTTTTTTTTTAACGTTTTCTTTAAATATATATCTTCATATTGGATTTACTATTTATGTCTGCCATATATTATTGTACCAAATTTAACTTGAATTTAATAAAAATTAAGGGGTTTAGGTCAGTTATATTAGTGTAATTGATGTTTTATGAAGTTATAAAATGATAGGAGTTGACGCGAAATATCGTCGAATTATTTTTAAAACGATCTCAAATATAAAAATATATGAAGTATTATACAATATTTAACAATTTTTAGAGCAGTGTTTATTTAAGAATTAATTATTGTTTTCGGATAAATTAAAATTAAAAAAAAAAAAAGATTTTATTCAATGTGATGTCCCGGTTTAAAAATTTCAAAATTTGATAACCCTATTTTATTCTTACATACACATTTGTTAAATGTTCAATTATTGGACAATTATTTGGACAAATATTTATCCGATTCTGCTGTGATAAGGGGCGTATTTACATGTTTTCCACGTGAATACCTGTATGTTGCTGCTCTAAAGAACTAAAATAATATTCTGCACTAACTGAATTATCATTTAATTACCTTTTATAAAATATATATTAATTAGGTAATTATGCTAAACAAATTTTATTTAAATATTAAAACATAATTTCTTAAGATTTAAATCAGTTTTATTATTAATTAATAACAAAATGTATTCTTCAAATTTGTTGCTGGGGGCAAGTGCCTTAGAACTGCTTATAGTGTCTGCATATAAATATACAATATCTGTAAGAGTTTGAAACTAAATATAAACATATAATGTACGTCATGATATCACATGTCTGATAATCGTTGATAACAAAATGTCCTGTTGAAATATGCTTGTGTCTGAATTTTTATTATTTACCATTAATATTTACTATAATATCGTAAACATTACGTTCTAACTGGTGTCAACGCAATGGGTTGGTATTTTTCCAATCGATATTGTTTTTATAAATTATATCGCAAGCAGTGGCACGTACTCAATCTTACTAACATTGGTCAAACCTACACTGGTAGCAAACACTCACCCACCTCGAAATGATTTAAAATAGATTTAATACGATTTAATAATAATACCGTACACTATAGGTACATGAACAATGTTATACACTATAATATTTACCAACACCAGCCTTATAATAAGGGCTAAAACAACGAGTAATTACCACCCAACACTCAATTATTGTAGGGGGGTTGACTGACCCCCTTGATCTATAACATGTGAGCCACTGATCGCAAGTGTATTGCAATTTTCACATTGGATATCAACTGTATGTAGTCTTAAAATATACATGATTTTAATAATTACTGTGGTTTTAATAATGTAAACGTTTAATTCTTATTAAAATTATACATATACAAAAGTGAATTGTTTAACTATTAGTCAATAATATACTTATACTGTATAGTGTACTAATAATTTATATTATATAATACAACGGTATTTATACAATTTAATGTTTAATTTATAAAAAAAATTATCAATTATGTAGTATACGTGTATATAATAGTGTGTGTGTGTGTATATGTATATATATTTATATGTAATGATTTTATATATAATAATATAATATACCTATTTGTATGTATAATTTTCTAAAACTTAATATGCAATGTGAGGTAGTAAAACGGGTGATTTTAAAATAACTAAATAACGAACGAGAACTATTGCATTAATAAATGTATTCATACCATTTTAAAAAAATATATAAAAAAAAATCTTCAAAAAGTGTAAATTTTGAATTTAATTCTTATAAACGATGTTCGCAATATGGTGTCTAATTCGGAGCAAACATTCGACAAGGTTTTTTTTTTAAACTGGATATAAAATTTCGTAACATTTCTAAGATTTGTGTGATATTTTCTTGTATTCTTTGTTTGAGATATTAAATTGTCCTCAGTGTTATTTGACATTCAGTGACCCAAACAGGATTTATTTTCAGCGGGGTGGGATTTAAACATTTGAAAAACGTTTAAATTTGGAAGGTGTTTGGTGTAGAGGATAAGGTATTGTTGATTTAACTATATATTTTGGAGGAGGGGGGTCATAATCCTCCTATTTGTGCCACAGGGTGCACCTTATTCTTAATATACCTCCAAAGCAAAAAATCACCAACTGAAAAATCAGGTGATCGAAATAATCCCATTTTTGGAAATTATACAATTTGGAAATCACTTACAAATTATTCATTCTCACTCTAGCTGTATGACTCATGTTCATTTTGTTGAAAATATCCTGTTATTCCATATTGAGCAAGTTTTAGAATAATACAATTTTGCAATGTCTGTGAATACCGTTTTTAATTTATAGTGACTGCCTCAGAGCATCCGAGTTAGGTCCCGAGTACTAGGGGCTAATCGCAGGTAGTGTACGAGTTGGGTCCCAGATATTCATAGATACTACACTAGTTGAGTCCTGAATTATTTTAGATATTACACTAGTTCCTGAATATTTTTTGGTAAGTACTACATTATACTAATATTTTCCTTCCCATTTTAATAGACTTAGGACTGTCTATAATCTATTTAGACCACAGGTATGGTTAAAAATGTTTTTTTTAGTTTCTTTTCCATCAAAATATAATTTATTAGAATTGTATAGGTAATAATATTAAAAATATTAAAATTGTATTAATATTATTGTATAATATTTTTATTATTTAATTTTACTAATATTTAATATTTAATACTTTTATTACTTAATACATTATATTGTTATATAAATTAAAAATTTTTAAAAAAAATGTGATCCTGTGGTCTAAGTAGATCATAGACAGTCCTAAGTCTATTAAAATGGGAAAGGAAATGTTAGTATAATGTAGTACTTACTAAAAATATTCAGGAACTAGTGTAAACGTAAACTTATTCAGGACACAACTAGTGTAGTACCTAAAATAATTCGGGACCCAATTCGAATGCGGCCGACTGCCTCTCCGCGTCCATTATCGAAAAAAATGTCATATCCCGTTTTTAAAAACGCCTTGACGAATGCTTGAATCGAAATGAAACCTATCTTACGAACATCGTTAAATGAAATTAGATGCCAAATTAACATTTTTAAAATGTTTTATTCGTATAAAACCTTAAGATGCTGTGAATAAATTTAATAAAACAATTCTTGTTAATTATTTTTAGTTATTTTAAAATCGCCTGTTTCAGTCTATTATCCTGTTTTATAACACCGTCCTACCCTGTATAATATACATATATATATATATATAGATCTATATCTAATATTATCTGTATCATTAAACTAGTTTTATTATTGTACATCAATATTACGAATAATATTCAAATTAATCAAATAAAAAGCTCATAAATAAATCATTGTAGAAAAATTTGATTGATAAGAGTTTGAAAAAATTGCATTAAATAAAATTTAATTTTAGATTTCATTATACATTTAATTTATTTATTGAATTATTTAATATTTGTTATTATTTTATCATATAAATATAATTTATCATTATTGTTAGTTTAATAATATATATCATTCATTATATTTATGCTTTAATATTTTCTACCTTGTGCAAATACTTATCTTCTTTTTTTAGAGATGGATTTTCAAAGAAATAACGGCGGCTCTATTAATTTTAATTAACGTATATAAAGATTCATAGGTCTCCAATAATCAAAGAAAATTTTTCCCAATGTACATTATATCTGTTATCTATAAAATTAGCTCTATATTTTCTGGATTTCTTAAGTAACATTATAGTAAATGGTTCTAGTCCGTCCTTTATTTTCTCATGACGTATGTACATTTTTTATTCTTTTGACAACATTATCATTATGTATATCATGCGATGGCTAGAACTCAATGTAATCAAAGGTGGAGACAAAAACAAATATAATTAATTTATAATACATTTAATATGCTATTTTGAATTTAATTATGATAATTATGAAAGTAAAAAAATATTTTGTTTATGTGTAAAAATAGAAATTAATTATAGTGATTCTTGATAATCATAGTGCAACATAATACGTTTGTATCTTTGAACATAATACACTAATAAACAGTGTCAATTTTGAATTATTAAAACTTTTACCAACTAGATCATGTGATCTTACAAATAACATAAGTTGGTGTTTACGAATAAAGTAAAAAAAGTGGCAAAAAAATTAATCAAATTATAGGTATACTGATTAATGTGTCTAATTATTTAAATTTAATTATAACTATCTATAGTGTCTATGTTTGTGTGTGTAATAAACGTGTTGCGCACATGTCTGCACAGGCCATTAAATCGTTTTAAGTTGAATAATTTATTCTAGTTTCCATTAAACAATTTTATATTAAACCATACATAAAATATGAAAAAAAAATATTAGCTAAATACGTAGTTTAAGTACAACGAAAATATTTTAAAAATGCTGAACATAAATATTGTGAATTTACTAAAAACTATTCGATCCACTTCAATTTTAATCCAAAAATGTTTATGTAATTTTAAGTGCACACATGGTAATTATAATCGTATACTATAATCATAAGTAGCAATATTAAAGAAATCTTAATTGGTTTAATATAACGTTCTTGTCTGTCTTTTGTTTTTTTTTTTTTTTTATCAAAAAAATTCAATATTTGATTTCAAACTCTCATTTAGAAGGAGAGTTGAATCAAGTACAAAAGTAGTAAATCGTAATTGGATATATATATATCATTGATCATTGATTTTCAAACTAATATGTTTGTTGAGAACTTTGGTAGATAAATAATTAATGAATAACGCTAAGGTCTAGTTAAGACCTTCACAAAATTTCTATAGTATTACATTTTACCGTCTTTAAAACCATAACCTTATATACAGTGATTGACAGGTCAAAGACATAATATAATATAATAAATACAAACAGTATATCTATTAAAATTAAAATAATAAATTATACATTTACTTGAATATCACTTAAAATATATATAAATCCTTTCTATAAAATTGTAGGTATCTTATGATAAATAAATAATAATAATACCTTTAGTTATCAACTACTATTATTAGAAAAAAACTATTCTATCTACTGCTATATAGGTCATATATAGGATATTTTTTTTAGTTACTATTATAAATAAAATACCTATTAAATTAATAAAAAAAGTTCTATATAATCAAGGAGATAAAATCCATTTCTTATTATAATATTATATGTACACATATATATTATATGTTAGACATATACATACCTATTTTTAAATCCATAACCAAAATTAAGTGAAATTAAAATAATTATTTTATTCAATACTCCAACATCAAAATCATATAAATTATAATCTTGAACAAGATTTGTAAAATGAATAAAAAAACATAAAACCATACTTTAATTCTATCATATTTATATTTTTAAAAAAATGTTAGGTCCTTTTGTATTTTTGTATTAACGTCGAGTATCAAAATGTGAATTACATTAGTCCAAAATCATAATATTCTTATTGTTAAATGAAAAAATGTTTTCCAACTTTTTTTTTTACTTTCTTGCCATATATATTCCTATTATTTATACTCCAATTTTATATATTTTTTAAACAATGTACTTCCTCGTTTATATTTCCTGAGTTTTTCCTTATTTACTACTCCGTTTTTAATGTTTATTTTAAATATTATCCTATGGAACGTTTTGCCGATTTCTATAGTCTCCGCAAATATTTATTTTATTTTAACCAACTGATGTACATTTCATTAATGTAAATTTACATGTAATGCAATTCATGGAAAGTTTAAATCTTTCCACGTATTATATTTACCCAAGTAAATATAATCAAGTAGAATCTCTATAACTTGTTCAAGTAATCTTGGGTAGTTAAATTGTGTTATGAATAAAAGAAAATAATTAAAATTCTTATTTATAATGATGATTTGTAATAATTTTACTTATAATATGATTTGAGTACAATATATATTTTTCGGAAAAATATAAGTCAAATAGTCTAAAATATTCTGATGTATAGTTACCAAAAATCTGTATCTTACTATTTATTTTTATTTATGAACTTAAATAGTGAAGTATATTTTCGTAGATTTGTTGTTTTTAATTATAACTAATTATTAATAATCGTTAAGACATAGTATATTTAAAATGTAACAAGTTTAAATTTAATATTTTTATTTTTTTATTTTTTTTTTTCATAACAAAAGTTTTTTGAACCTTTTGTTACATTTTAAAACGGTTAAAATGTGGCTGTAAAATAAATACATCAATATAAATAATGTATGTATAATTCCAATTAATTTTTGAATGTAGACATTATTTTATTACTACATTGTCTAAAAAAAACTACCCTCATTTATACTTTGCCAATAAATTTTTTTTTGTTCAACCTAACCTATACATAATTGTATAATTGGTTAGCATTATTCTTTGGTGATTTAGTTCACTTGATTATTTATAGTAATTGAACGTTAAGAGATAAAACAATCTGACGTCAATTCATGGTGACACTCCTTGTTTCGCAGGAAAATAACTAAATTAAATTCATATTTTTTTTTTTTTTTAGTTTGGTTAGTAATAGTACTTAACCACTATTGACGTATTGTCATTATGTATCTTGTAATAAGTTAAGTAATTTTATTAGCAGTATTATTATTATTATTATTATTTTTATTATTGTATTAGCATAAGTTATTAGTTTTTATCTTTTTGAGTAATCCTTTTAAAACTAAAACAAATGAAGAAACTTTTACATTGTTTCAAAATGTTATTCTATTTTTCTCCAATTTTATCCGTTAGAAACGTTAAATAGGAACCCCGGAAGAATTTATAACATTTATTATTATTATTATTATTATTATTATTATTATTATTATTTAGTATCGATTGAGTATTAATTTAACGCTAATGTAAAGTGGATAATATTTTGACTTAAAGCACTTTATTTAATAATAATTAACTTACAATAATTATAGTTATTATGGAAACTATACATCCATAGTAATAGATGAAGTGTGTTATAATAATAATTAAATTAAACGAACTAAGTTAATGATTATAATGGGCTATAATAAACTTTATTTCAATATATTCATACATATATATTTGTATAGCGTTCATATGATAGCGTTATAAGTATAGTATAGAACAGTGGGTCAGCAACCTTTTTGGACCTTTGAACCAAATTTACAAATTAAAAAGGGTTCTTGAGCCAGTTAATATAATAAAAAACTACTTTTAGTTTAAAAATGATATTATTTATATCTTGATAGTAAGATATCAAAATATAATTTTAAAATCCAAGACCATTGGTATCCAAAATAATCTGAAAAAAACAATTATTATCTAGTCATAATATTTTCTTTCTGATTTCATAAAAATAATACATTGATACCCATAAGAAGGGGCGTATTTTCGGAGAGGGGGGAGTATCGACCTCCTCCTGTAGAAAAAAAGTTCAAAAGTCATAAAGTCCAAGGTACAGAGAAAGTGAACATTAATTTATATAATTTGGTTTTAAATAAGTATATTATATTATTTTGAAGAATAATAAAATTATGAATTCATACCTCATATGTTTTTTTTATAATATTTTAAAATCATTTATTTTTTTAAAAAAATTTAAAAAATCTCTACAAAAAATTTAAAAATACGCTACTGCCCATAAATCTATTTAACTTATTGAATTGAACAATAAATTAGTAATGAGAGGTTTGCTCTTGTAGAATTTCTAAATTATTTTTCGCGTAAAACGAAAAATAAGTTTATTATGTCTATTGTAGATTGCAGTATCAATAAACTCCATATCTTACAAATTGTATGTCAATTGTTCCCAGCTACGGCCATCTAGACAGTTTAATATTATAAGTTTATGCAGCCAGGTAGGGAGGTACATATTAATTATCTTTAGAAGCAATCTAATATTTTTTAGTCTATGGTGTATAACAAAATAACTCTGGTACCATTTTGTAACAAAAATACCTATATTGCTAGATCTTTATAACCTCATACCTGTATTCAATTTCAATATATTACTTTCACATGTGCACGGTTGTCCTATATGAATACGTTGAGAACAACAGTTGTGAAACGTCGTTTGTTGTCGCACGAAATTTTCTCCCGGATTTTCTCCTACATTTATATTTCTTTGAATATATGAAATAATTCAAAGTCCGTATTAAAAATTATGTAATTTGACTACATTTAAATCCTAATATACGAAGAAAGTTATTGTATAAAAAATCGTTCTACACCCAAACATCGGGACATTGGTACCTCCACGCGTAGGTATACTTTCTCGTCGGTTAACGTTTTTACAACCGAAGAAAACTCGGTGAAATTACATTTTTATAATCGAAATTAAATCCACACCATTTAAAGTTATGTGTTTATAAAAAGTGAAAACAATTAACAATTTTGATTAAATGGCACGACGCAAGAAAGATAGTATTTTATTATACGTGTTTTTGATGTGTAAACACGGCGATGATCACCCTCATTAATATGCTACGGAACACTACTGCCGTAGGTAAGTCGAAGTATTATTTCCGTATACAAACATGTTTTATCGATTTATACGTGCCATGGCGCGCGTAAATGTTTCAAAATATTGTACTTACGCGCGTAGTCGAGTGAATAAAAAACCAACAACAAAGGTTTACGCAACGATACACCACGATGCGTTCACGAGTACAGAAATAATAATAATATGTGTTAATATCAATTACATTTACATAAACAAAAATATTCCATAGACCGTGGTGGTGAGCTCACGTGAGCGCGTAGTTGACCTAAAAAAAAAAAAATATATAATAGTCGGTGGTGGGTATCTAACGTAGTAGTTATTATGTCTTGTATATGCATTGGGACCATCGCACCGACGTTGTCGTGTGGTTGAGTGGGAAGCCGTGGTCGGGTCGCGGTATCCGAACGTCGCGCTTAGTTTCACATTGCCATTGCCCACCTCAGTGCGTTTGGCCGTCCTCGATACCGATGCTACTGCTGTTTTCATGTTCTCCCGCGTGCGGCGTTTCGTTTTTTTTTTTTTCAGTCTGCGTGTGTAGCTGTTACGCGTGACTTCGGTTTCTAATCGTCGCTCCACTTCGCTGTATTCGTTCGGTCGGTCGACTGCGTTGACACATCATCGCGGTTACGACCACGAACAACTCACCAGTTTTTCGTATTGTACAATAATCGTGTTCGACTGGCGTTTTTCGACTGGAGTGTTAATGACGTGATACTTATTTATTTTGTTGCTACATTTAACCGCGGGTTTTCAATCGATTTCGTTGATTTATATTGATTTGTCGTCATCTTCGATCGAGGACTTACAGAAGATACGTTACACGTTATCTCGTCGCGTTTATGTTTACGTACCAGACGTTTTTTTATCGTATCCGGTCTGTTGTCATTATCAGCACGACACTACGTCCGGTTTGACCACACAGACGTATGATGAGAATGAGCGACATGACCGTGTGCCCGGTGGGCGGTCGACAATCGTTCTTCGACTCATTCACAGTCACTAAAGCCATCGAGCAGTTCGAAAAACTTTTGTCTGGCAAAGTGAGTTGACTATCAATACCTACTAAATATTATTATTATTACTGTCCTGTTGATATACTAAATTATTTTATCGTATTAAAATATTATCACTTCGAAAACTTTTAGTTATTTATTTTTAAATATCGTGATCAGGCGCGTTCAGTTTGGCTGGGGTTTTAAGTTGTACATTTTCATACTGATATAATCTTTCGATTTACTTTATAAAAACGTATTTAATAATTTTCCTGGATTTCGGACAGAAGGGGGTTGAACCCCTAACTTCTCCCCCATTATGTACATGACCATAACCCACGTAATCATTGTCGTACTATCTCGATGATGAAGATGGTTAATTTTACGTTTCGTGCAAAATGCATCTAGACTATTATTATTGTATAATTTATCATTGAGTATTAATGAAATTACAATGACCAGCGATGGCCAAAATTTTCCCCAGGGATGCAAAATTCTGATATGGTAATACAACGAATACATTGTTTTCAACACTATTTTATTCTTTCCAAACTCGGGACAGTTACTGAAATAAAACAAGGTTTTTAAAACATGCCGTCGTATATTATAATTTAAGAACACACCTGCCATTCAGATTAAAAATAGTTATAATATAGCCTTGGTATTGCATAATGCACGTGCTAATCTAATGGTCGTTCGACGTTCATCGTATTTATCGTACTTATTCCCGAGTTTTTTTTTTATACAAATACAAATGTCTATTTATACGTTGTTCTATAACGGTTTATTTATGATCTATAAATTTGCACAGCGATAGCTTACTGCTGCTGTTGCTCTTACTTTTATTTATAATGTTCTTGACAAATCCATTATAACCCGTGATTTTTGTTCATTTTCTCAAACATTCATTTAAAACACTCTTCTCAACATAATAGTTAATAAGAATATAATATAGAATCATGTAACTATACATAAGCGTTATGTATAATACATCAGCGTTTATTATATTCATTTTATTTTACCAACTTTTAATAGGTATTGTATTTATATATTTTCATTAATTGAAAAAATAAAAACTAACTCAATATCAGAGGGGCCTCACAGATTTCAAAGTACATTGTACATAATTTGGTATTTTGAATTTTGATCGAAGTCCGTTTCCGTTGTTTGAAAATGCGCGTGTCCATATCAGCAGTGCGTGCATCCGTTCCCTCCGTTGCCTCCATAGCACTACATACCAATGCTGAGTATTCCCTTGAATTTTTCATATGTCAGGCGTGCACGTTTCGACAAAGTATGCATTGTAAGTTCTTAAATTACTAAGTAGATTATGTATCTATTTGACATTTTCCTTTTTTATTTGGTTTTTATTAATTTACTTTTTTTTTAATCTTTTTGCCTAAGACAATAGACTTGTGGATGGCGAAAAAACATTGATTGCTAATTAAATTTTACATTAGGTATTATCAATAATGCATTACCTTTGAGATTTGATGTAAATATATTAGCATAAGTTGATTTTTTTCGTTTCCATACGTCATAACTCATTTTTTTTATATTGTGAATCAGACTAGTGGAAAATTATATTATTTATATTTATTTTGATCTCATAATCCTAATTATAATTTTCATTAATAAAATATATTTGATACTAGATTAAATATAATATAAATTAGATGTAAATAATAAACATAACCAATAAAACTAATTAAAACAAATAAATAAATAAATAAACGATATTGTTTTAATCATGTTCTTTATTTATATCGCACTTGATTACCGTATCAGTGTAATTCTGTAACTGACATTTTTAACTATATCCCAATGGGTATAAATTGCAAACATAAATAAGTTACATTATTGGTTTTAGAAATTTTAAAACTGTAAAATGATATTTTGATAATAATTATCATTAAATAATAATAATTAATTTAATAGTAATTAAATTGTTTAATTTTTTTATCAATTTTCCTCAAAATTTTAAAAATAAATGTTGAAATAGGCTATGACTATGGTATAATTGTAAAAGTTTATCAGATTTCCTTATTCTATGTACATTTGCAGTGATTGCTTTACCTTTTTATACAGTCATTATGTAAAGAATTGAAAATTGTTAAAAGTTGTAGTTTCTTAATTATTATTCAAGGGCATCCATTGGGGGGCAAGGAAGGAACATGACCCTTTGGCTTTACCATGTTTATTTACCTTTATACATAAAATATTATAATTATTAATTTATATTAAATTTATTTTGTTAGCTAAAAAAATTTTTACCCCGAAAAACGAATTTTTGGGAATCATTGATACTAATTATGTTTCTATCAATAACGATCCCCGTTTTTTATGAAGGGCGTCATTTTTGTGATACTATGAATTTTAACAAATAAAACATCATGAGACAGAGTACTTCATTTTATGATCATTATTTATTATAATATGGTTAGTATGATCCTTATTTTTTTTTAAAAAAAATAAGTATACAACCCACATTCGTGGAAATGCAAAATGTTCATTCATTGTAAGTAATTGACAGATAACAATGAACATTTGCTATCATTAGCTTTTATAGGTGAATAATATTTTGTCTGTAAATACTAAACCGAACTATCTATTTTGTATATAAATAAAAATTAGTTTCAATATAATACAGTGTATAGATTTTTATTCAAAACAAAGTACTTATGTGTGAAGTTATGTAAAATGTTTTAAATTGTATTATTAGATGGATGGTCAATATTTTAAAACTGATATTTATCATGGTTTTATGCATGTACAATACAAAAAAATCGAAGCACTCTAAGAACATATTATAAAAAAAGGCAATGTACATATGTTAAGTAATTTAAGATTATGTAATAAGTATAGTTATCTGAATTGATTTAATGAAATGATTTAACTTGAATATTCTACAGACATTTATAAAAATTTATTTATTTTTAATAACACGTTTATGTATATTGTATATTAGGTATTAATTTTAATTTTTCATAATTATCACAATTGATGAATATTTGATTGATACATTAGAAATGAAAACATAGTATCCAAAAGAAAAAGCTGATATGTACTCGTATGCATTTTTACTTTTATAGTACATCAGTTTTTGAGAAATTTTAAATTTTAAATTTAAATTTAAATAATAATAATATATACCTATACCTATATATATGTATATATAATAATTTAAATTTAAATTAATTTTAAATTTTAAATCATTATTGTTTATTAATAACACATATTATAAATGATATTATAAATAGTATTATTTATAAAAATAAATTATAAACAAAATGTGATTCTAAAAAATTCTAATTGGTCAATATTAAATGTTGATTAATTTTTTCTATTAAAAGTAATATAGCTAATTTATATAAAATATCTAACTCTCCAGGGTTACCATAGTTTCACATTAAATTTCGTTGTTTTAAAACAAAAAAAAAAGGTTATTGATACAAATATTATGGGTTTTCCAAATTTGCTAAATACGAAGAAGGTTAACAAGCAAAATGATTATTATGTAATATTATTGGTTTCATATTTTCTATGTATTATAATATAAATTAAAAGTTATACCATAAACGTCATCAAATGAACAAAGTCCTCCGGATATATATCAATAGTATTTTCGTTACAAGAAGTGACATAACATTTTATTTGTATTTTTATGACAATTTATTGTGCATGTCAAATAAACTTAAATATTAATTATACATATGTAGTAAAATTAACCGATGTATTATAATTTTGAAAATGTATTTAAATTGGCACTAGAGTATATTATTTTCAATTTACTTTGTTATAAATTGTCAACATAATTATGAGCAAATAGTCAAGTAAAATTAATTATTTACAATAATACTTCATTTATCTCACAATAATTATGATATGTGTATATATATAATTAAAAACTATTAGTCTTTGATGTAGTGGATAGTTATTATTCTATTATTTATTACAAAAAAAAAAATTTATTTATAATTTTTATAATGTATTTCTTAACAATTATGTGTTCTATGCAACTTTCAAGTTTAGTCTTTAAAGTTCATTATTCTATAAATTTTCCGGAAAATGACTTTTCCCAAAATTATGAAAAGTATATAAAAAACAATATTCTATATAAGTTAAAGTTCTAAAGTACCAATCCATTTATTTTTTTTTTTATATATCATATTTTTATACTTTGATAATAACATATTTTATTCATAAAATTGTAATAAAACTTAATCAGTATATTCAGTTTTATTAACAGTGTCTGGGTATTTTAATATATAAATTGTATAGTTAAATTATTACATTTATAATTATAGCCTTGTAACTTATAACCTATCCTATAAAATATTACATTTTTACTTCATTCTAAAATAAATGACAATACCAATATTTATATCTAATTTAGTAAAACGTAGTTCAATATTATTGGTATAACTCATAAAAAACTATTGTACTACTTAAACTATTATTAAGACTTTCTAATTGTTGAATCATCTCAACAGTGATCACCTCTTGAAAGAGGATAAAACATTGTCGCCAATTTTTTTTTTTAAGCTTCTATAGCCCATTTAGGGCCTTCGCTGCTTCTACTATTTGACGCCATCTGTCTCTATCCACACACTCTTCTAATTTTAATCTTGGAGCACATTTATTATGATCTGATTTGACTAAGTCCATCCACCTCTGTCTTGGATGCCCTCTAGGTCTTTTCCCGTTCATAGTGCCAATCATTACATCTTTTATTATACCAGTAGATCTCCAATTTGCCTCTTATGAAGGATTTCATATTGGGCTTTGAGTAAATTTGGTAGACTTCACTATTGGTTCTTCTTCTGTATTCACCATTTTCTATGATAGGACCATAAATGCATCTCAGTACTTTCCTTTCGAAAGTCAGAAGTTTCTCTTCATCTCCCTTAGTTACCGACCACGTTTCGCATCCATAGGATAGAACTGGTCGCAGATAGCTTGAATAAAGGATGGATTTTGATTTTGTAGATAATAACTTTGATTTGAAAAGTTTTTCCAGTGCAAAGTAACCTTTGTTAGCAGCATTGCTCAACATTGTCGCCAATTAGTGTTAAATATTGAAAAACTTCAGAAATCGAAAACATATGCATACTAATTTTAAAATTTATCAAGTCAGTTTACAATCTTATTTTTAAACTATGGTCGTATTCTAAATTTTTCAGATTTTATACAATTTTATTTTCAGTAAAAAATTACTATATATTAATGTAGTAATATCTTAGTGTATTTAAATTGATATTTAATTTTGAAATTATAGATCTGGCTCCTTATTTATTGATTTTTATTTTTATTTTTAATACTTAGCACCTTGGAAATTTAAAACAATAAGTGTGATGTAGTTACCAATTTTGTTGGTAAATGTATATATTCGTAATTTAATAAAATATATCGAATGATAAAAATTTACTTTTCTTAAAAGGTCTCAATTACAAAAGTGAATGATTCAAAAATATAATTAATTTACTTAGTATTAAAAATATTGTGAAACTCCACAACTCGCTCTATAAGTAAGGCGATTACGGTAAATTCAATGTCCTTTATAACGTTGTAAAAATTATATCTTGTTAAACCTATCATATATCATGAATATTATTGATATTGAAAATAAAATAACAAAGATTAGTCTTAAAAAAATAATGAAGAAAAATGTTGTTAAGATTAGGGGACTCTACAAATATCTTTTTCTTCCTTTGTATGTTAATTTATGATTTAAAAGTTATTTAAAATTTAAACAGCTAATAGATGCATAACAAAAAATTAATTTATCCTACATTTTTAGTGTTATTATTGTTGTAAAAATTTTGATTAACATCCTGAAATATAAGTACAAAAATGAATTCTAAAAATAAAAATGAATGTGATAAACGTTTTTTCTTATGATGTCAAAACATTAAACGTTTTTGTACGCTGCATTTTCCATTAAATACTTTTCATAGAAAGTAGAAACATATACAATTAATTTAATTTTGAAGAAAAATTTGGAAGAGAAGATCGTTTTACTTTATTGTATTTTTATTATTATATAGTTTAACCCTTGTAAATATAAACATCGATGATAGCTATCGTTTATACTTAAACACTCGAGGTTATCTTGGTCATGGTATATTTAACTCCAAGACGTTCCAATTTTAAAATAAAAATTGCGCCTAATGCACTTATGAGTCAATACTAATTCATTTTTTATTCTTTACCATTTACATATTGAAATTATTACATTTAATTTGTTACATTAAAATAAATAATTTAACAAATATTTTTTCATAAATAACACTCATTAGTTTGTGGTTGAGTAATATATTGTATATGTCTAATCGACAAACACTGAATAATGTTATTTTTTTACGGTTTTCGTTTTGATCTTGTATAATTGAAAATTATCGTTTAATGAACAAATTAAGTACAATAATGATTTGTTATTTTTTGTATTATCCAAGATATTATGATTTAAATAACTTCAAAATTCTAATAGTTTTGACAAATCGTTTATTTTATAAACCAAATAGATCTCTAAATTCGATAAAGAACAAGAGAATTGAAAATATTAAATACCGGTTATACCAAAGACCTGTTAACGTTTGTTTAACACAACTATAAATATTAAAATATAGTGACCCACAATAAGTTCATGAAATATTAATTTGTAATGAATTTAATGTAACCTATTAACCAAAAGTAATATTTATTACATTTGAACGCAACCTTTATTCGTAGATTAATTCTATGTATGATGCCTCTAGTTAATTTAATTTAAAAAGTCTGTATTAAATAATTTAATGAGTATAACTATTAATTATCACTATGGGAAAAAAATATTGATGTAAAAAATATAAATTAATTGAAAAAGTTACAGTATTATAAATTTAATTTACAGTTACTATTAATATACCTACATATTGTTTCTTTTATTTGGATTAAGAATTTAGTAAGTTAAAAATTTAGAACACAGATAAGAACTTATTTTTGTAATAAGTACGTATTATCTTTAATTTTTTAGAATAAAAAAATGTATTCACATTTTCATCACCTGAAGCATAAACCTGTTTCTTATCATATAAAATATTATTTATATTTGTTTGTGTATCATTTTCACATGTTCCTCACGTGAAGTCATATTATATTGTTCACTTTCAATTTAAGTTTTTATTTATATTTACTTCGTTCTGATTTGACCGCAAGCTCAAAAATGCATTTAATTAATTTTCATTATCGGAAAGATTTTGCCTGTTGTGCGTTTTTGACCTTGGTTTTTGTCATTGTGACTCCTTGATAATATCACACTATACCACAGAGTCTATAACATTCAATTTTCCTATTTCAATTATATACATACAAAACAACATAAAAAAAAATAAATAAAAATTGAATCCCTTTGAAATCTGACATATTCTGAATGTACGTATGTGTATGTTATTGTTTACGATTTATGTTTGTTAGAGATGGATTTCATTTAATATAGCATACATAATGGCCTATGGTACACTGAATATTTCCTCATTGGATTAATTGTTATTCTGCGTATTAGCCTCATAAGCAGGGTTTTAAGTGGCAAAAAAGGGCGAGGGGATCTCTAACCCATATATCATTCTCAGCGTTCCATATGGTCTCGTACAATTACTAGATAATTAATTATAAATAGGTATATATATATTATAAGGTGTTAATAGTGAAAAATTTCATTCACAAATTTTTCATGTGATGTAAAAATGTATAGATTTTTAAATTACTTATTTATTGTGTGAAATAACAGATATAAATATAATTCAATAAAATAAATACAACTAAAAATACGTATATATAATAATATATTACAATATAATTTATAATTAACATTTAATATTGGTTATTTTTGTATATAGAACACTATTTAACATCAATTGACTACAGTTAAATTACAAAGTTCATTTTTTAACTGTTTTATTTTGTATGATTGTTTTTAACAAACAGTTGAGCGTTTCAGTAAATATTTCAGAGAAATGTTAAGAGGGACGCTTTATAAGCCCTGTGAGAGGTGAGTGAGTACCCTTGCGTCCTCACCCACTTTAAGCCTTGCCTATAAACCTTAGAAAACTTTAGTTATCTACGCCACACCATTGTTTATTTCTCAGTTAACAATCATATTCGATAATGGTTACTGACGTACATTCATTAATGTGTTAATATTTTACATTCTAGTATTTTTTTGTTTATTCAAATACAATTTCAACGAAAGATTTTTGCACATTTCCAAATATTTGACCTTTTTTAATACAATTTGTCATTGATTTCATTTGTTTACTACTAATTCAAAGAATATATTTTTAATATTTGCCCTTCAGTTTTTATATATATTTTTCAAGTTACAGGTATTGTTAAAAAAATTTATATAAAAGTTAGTATAATATATTGCATAATATAGTATGAAATTAAATAAATTAAATTATTGTAGTAAAATATGAAAATCATTTAAACAAAATATATTTTAATCTAACAGTTAACTAATTTTACAAGTTAGAATAAGTAAAATATTGTTCTATATTTTGATAAAAAAAACTATTGTGTCCTTTAGGAGCTATTTATAGCTGTACGGAAATATTTATTTTTACTCTAAAAAAATGATATTACTATAGTGATGTATTTAAAAATAATTTACTATAAAATATATAAAATTCTTTATTCATTGAATACATGCAATATGCAAAATAAACACAAAAACAAAAAATAATTATTTGAGTTATTGTACCTACTTAATAAGGTGGCATTTTTATTATATCATCATGTACAGAACAACACCTTCGCCTTGAGCAATTTTTTATCAAAACATGTATTATATATTAAGTATATTTAGTGACTAGTTCGTTTTTTATTATTATTATTAGATTATAACCAGGTTTTATGTATGTATTGTTATTGCTTATAAACAAATTATTAACACACAATTCTTAAATTACATTAGATATAAGTTTATTGGTACTTCGGAATAAGAATTAATTGTTAAAGTTTTAGTTATTATTTTACTAAATTTAGAATTGTGTTATAAAATATGAGATCTATTTATATTAATTATATATTTAAACATTATGGCATAATATTTTGTAAAACTAAACATCGTATGTACAAATATTATCATGAATGCTTTTATCATAATGATATGGTAGTTAAAAGATAAAAAATTAAAAATTTTAACGTTCAATTTAAAATACTCTTGTTGGTTATAAAATTATATTCTCTAAAATATTTCATATATTGAGGTTATATATATAATTTTGTCAACAATATTTATCAAACTTATTTGAATGTAAGGGCGGATCTATCATCTATTTATGATAGAGACACTACAGAAGAAATTATATAGTATAGCTGATCATAAACGTTATGTAGGGATATCATGGGTGGATTAGACCTTCCTTAAAATAATTTGATAATATGGTACTAAAACTGTCAACATTTATTTATCTTATCTTTTATTTAATTCTTCTAAATATGCTTTATTTTTAATATTATTTTTTTCACAAAGACACATTTAACCCCAGTGCCGCCTCCCTTTGGATCCGCTTATGTTTTAATGTCTTAATCGTTTACATAATTTAGCTTATTAGACAAAGTACGTTTGACCCGCGTTACTATATTAGTAATAATATCCCAGTGTTTGTTGTTTCGACTTCAGAATTTTTTCTACAATAATTTATGATCCCATTCAATATATATGGACAATAATTTTAGTTATATTTTCAAAAACCATTGATTGGCGTTTGTCAGTCAACACATTTTTATATCACATAAATTATCTTTCCACATCTACAAAAGTAATAGGTGCGTATTTGAAAAATAAATCATTTAATTCGGAGATAAATCTTCGCCGGTTTGAATTAATTTACTTTCGCTATTTAAAAATTTTAATATTTTAGTATGTCGTAGTTTTAATTTTTTTATAATACAATACAATTTTCTTAAGCAGATTTACCCCTTATATTACAATACCTAGTACTTATTTCAAAAATATCAACAAGAATAATAAACAAAAAGACATCGAAATATCGTCGCCTCAGTTCAAGACTGCAATAACACAGAAAAACTTTTATTGAGATATCGACGCCTCAGTTTAAGATATCAATAACTCAAAAATCAGAATTAAGTTATCTACGTGATATTATTTGCAAAATTACGACGATTTCGATTCTATAACGCAATAACTTTTAGTTGCATTATTCATCTCTAGAGGTCGCTTATTTCAATCAAGAACTAGTATGTAGTTTCATAATTTGGGTTATTGCAGTTTTGAACTGTGGTGTCTATATGTACTATAAGATAAAATATGTAATTAAAAACCAAACATAAAATAAAAATAAATGAGTAAATATTGAAATATTTAAAAATATACTCTAAAAAATTTGATTGTTTAAATGGTTGTCATATAAAAATGTTGTGCTAACTTAGCATATCATACAATCAACCAGAATAAATATGCAATTACATATAAATTAACGCTCTGGTGATGACTATATAATGTGTTTATAGGTATAATCGTGTAAATTAAATAAACAGTACATCACTAAATGATTTAATTCGTATTTTAATAGACCCCTAGTTTAAAAACTATTGTAATCGCATTGAGTTATTAAATTATATTTTTAATTACTGTTGTAACAATAATTATTATTCTCTAATGAGTGTAAAACCATTAGAAAATAATGTATTATTTGTTAATTTTAAATACTGTTTCATTTTTATTACTAGCTGAAAAAAATAAATCTTTAATATTCTACTTCTACTTAAATATTATTCATGAAATTTATAATTTACAAAAAAAAAAAATGTTATTTCCAGATATTGGTTTAGCTAACAGTGTTAGGTTATAACATATTAGTATACTCGGATCAGTTGTGAATATTTTTTTAATTAAAATTTCAATGACTAAATATTCTTTATTAAAATGTGTGTAGTGCATTTTATTTTTATACTATAAACACTATATATATATTACTATAAAAAAATATGTCAAATATTTTATATATACGTATTAAGTACAAATATTGTAGTAATTATATTTTTATAGATAAATATTTATACGTTTCATGGTGATTAAAATGATTAAAACAAACATCTCTAATGTAGGTATAGGTATTATGCATACTAATAATAAGTGTCATTATTTTACTGCTCAATATTAAAACTCATCTGTTATAAACAGAAAAACTTTTACCTAGCGTTAAATATTTTTATCACGTAGTGTGATTAAATTTACAATTAAAAATCAATGTTGATTGCAAATAAATTTATAAATAGATTTTTAAAATTTAAATTAATATTCATGTCAGATTGTATTGATTGAACATTCCTAGGAGTCCCAATAGTAATACGAAAAGTAGCAATAATATTGAACACCATGACCCCCCATTGAAAACACGTTGTATTGAATGCCATATCGAATATTGATTGTATAAAATACGATTTGGGTTTGAATAGTAATTGCATTTTTTGTCCATTTATCTATTGTATTTACATATAATTTAATTAGATTATTTATTATGACGTATAAAATATTATGAAAAAAATAAAAATAAAATAAAAAACGAATGAAATGAAGCCAATTCACAACTATTATGTTTACCTTGACCGTATGAATCTTGTTGGTAAAAATTATGTGTTTTACTATTAGAATTCCAAGGGCTTCACAATGTATGTTCATTAGTATGGAAGTGACAATATTGCATTATGTGTATCTACGTGCGTATTTTTTTTAGAAGACAGTAAGCGGAAATCGATATTGTGTCGAATCAATAGTCTTATACTTGTGCGTTGTGTACTTATTATTTAAATAGATATAGTTATAACTAATGTGTGTATTCATTAGGGCGTTTGTGTTAGTTTGGTTTTATTAAATGATGGTTTTATTTATTTTTTCAGCAAACTGATAACGAATGGAAGAACTCACAATGTGATTCTGTAACGAATTCGAAGAAAAGCCACAAAAAAGAAAACTCGCTATTAAAATTTTTGGCATTGGTGTGTATTTTAATAATATTTTAATACTACATTTTTTAACAATATTAAATTTTTTATTTTTGTAGAATGCTCTGGAGTTAAGCGCACCCGCCAGCGATGTTCTTTTACGGAAAACTTACACAACTACTGGAAAAATAGATTCCGAAGATCGAGTTAAATCTCAAGAAAGTATATCTGTTCAATCGGGAACGTGTAAAACCACCGCCAGTATTCAACAACAATCATGGTTTCAGTTATCTGGACACCCAGACTGTTTTGCTCCAGCTGGTCTGGGAACTATTTGGAAAAAGTGTAGTGGTGGTACAGAGCGTGATGTATATGAGGCATTATCCAACGAGCCTAGTCTTCAAGACATTGTGCCTAAGTATTATAGGGAAGTCGAATATAATGGGCAGACCTTTATTGAACTACAAGATTTATTATATGGCTTCAGAGATCCTAATGTTATGGATATAAAAATGGGCACTCGCACATTTTTAGAATCAGAGGTTAAAAACACTTCTGCACGACATGATCTATATCTGAAGGTAAAATCTGATTTTAATATAATGTGTTAAACTTAACTATAATTATTAATTCTTTTTAATTATAGATGGTTGCTGTAGATTCTGAAGCTCCAAATGCTGAAGAACACAAGTTACAAGCAGTCACAAAACTACGCTACATGCAATTCAGAGAAGAACAAAGCTCAACATGTAGCCATGGTTTTAGAATAGAAGCCATGAAGGTAATAATAACCAATCTATTACTATGCATACCTTTATTATTTCTATTGAATAAAATTAACCATCATAATAATATTACAGTTTCGAGGTTCTCCTCCTGTTACTGATTTGAAGACTGTGAAGAGTGATGAAGAAGTTAATAACACTCTGGCTTTGTTCCTGGGTGACCGCCATGACATCAAACAAAGGTTGGTTGCCAGACTGAATGAGATACGGTCGAAATTGGATCGTTCTCATTATTTTAAAACTCATGAGGTAAGTTGAGAATACATCAAAAACTTAATTTTGTTAATCAACAATAAAATAAGAAAATAATCTTGCAGATTGTGGGTAGCAGTATTTTAATTATATATGATGATACCAAAGTTGGTGCTTGGCTGATTGACTTTGCCAAAACTAGACCTGTACCTGAAAATATGGTACTTACTCACAGACAACCATGGGTGCCTGGCAACCACGAAGAAGGTTTCTTATTTGGTCTTGATCATCTCATAGAGGTAGTTTAACTAATTAAAATTTGATAATGAAATAGTTAACTAATTCATATTTTAATATTTTTAGTCGACTGAGAATTTACATACTCCTATCTCAAAAGACTCAGTGGCACCATCAAGCTCTATTAAAGTGGAAAATTGAAAAGTTATGTTAACTTTCTTAAAAAAATTTTCTAGTCAATAATATAATTGCCAACTCCATATCAAAAGACACATGGATTACCCTTGTTGCCTTGTATCTGTGTTTACATTTTTACACGATGACTATTTTTTTTCCTGTTTATATAAAAGTAATTTTAAGTTTTAATATAGATTTTTTCTTTTTATATATATTTATATTTAAATATTATTACAGTCAGTGGTGACTGACGACTGATTTTTATCCAAGCATTTATAATCAGAAAACTCATAATACAAGTATGAGAATAAAATAAACTTAAGCTCTTGATTTACTAATTTTATTAATTGTCCAGTATTAACATTGTATAAACTTTTATTTTTTTTTTTTTTTTTTTGTATTTGTATCATATACAATTATTTATTTGTACATATGTTTGTTTTATTATTATTGTGATACTACCAAGTTTAAAATTGTTACAACTTTTTTTTTTGCCAATAGTTTTTAATAGAAGAATGTCTATATTTTAGATAAATAAAATTATAATATTTTTTCATAGTATTCTTTCACTTAAGATATTTTATAATGATTAAATTAATTGGTGAATACATATCTAATAGATAAAAGTTATCAACCTTTACAGTATTCAGATATTAAATTCTTATTAGCGTTTTTTTAAATAATTATGTCTTAATTTATATATTTTTTTTTTTTTTGAATTATAAAATGTACATCCATTTAGAAACTATTAATTGTTTATATTATACATTTAAGGAACCAAGCAATTAAATTAAATTACAATTTATATATATATATATATATATATATATATATATATATATATAAAAATATATATATATATTAATTAAATTTAAAGAATAAATTTAAAAAAATAATGAAAATGATTATGTACCTTGGAATTCTAACTAAACATATATATTTATATCCATATATATATATTAATACTGTTAAAAGAACGTATAAAATTAAGAATATTATCTCAAAGCATTATTATTTGCTATTTGCTAGCTCTAAATCAGAATAGTGAAATGTTATATCCTTAGTTTACACTGAAATATACAAATGAAACATAAAATATATAAAAATGTATTTATACAATTATGTTGACAGAACATAATCAGAAAATGAAATTGAAAACATATTTTATTTTAAAATTAGAAATAAAATCATTGAAGAATGCTCAAAAGCGCTACCATTTATATATAATAGCAGAATGCAATTTTCAAAAACAAATTTTACTTTTTACTTTATTTTCTAAAGTAAAATGATTGTTGATATACAATTTATTATTTGACTTATTTCATAATTATCTATTATTGATTAGGCATAGAAAACTTAGCGGATAATAAACGAAGGTCAATAAAAAGGCAACTGTGTTAATAAATAATTATTTTACTGGTATTATGCATTATTATTGTACAAATTATTTTATTTTTTTTGTTTGTTATTACTTTTTATATGGTGACACTGGAACTGCTATGAAAAATGGATGTCAAACCAAATATTTCTACCTGACATGGGACATAAACAATACCTAAATAATATATTTTTTTAACTACAATTCGTAATCAAAATTGGAAACAGAAAAATAATTTTTCAAAAGCTGAATAAAAATACTGAATTATTTAATATGTGACTTTATTCCTAAACATTTGGCCATCAAAACTAATATTTTCACTCTACCTTTTGTTTTAAATGAATATGTCAACCACTTCAAACTACGAGACAAGTGTTATGAACCAGTTTCATAACCATAAAAGAAATTATTGTGTCAATAATATAAGATTATAGTCCAGTGGTGTCCAACCCACGGCCCGCGAAGGTATTGAATGTGGCCTGTTACAATTTTTTTAAAATAAAAAAAAAATACGAGTATTTAAAAAAAATTACAATAATTTTTTAGGGCATGAACTTACGAACCCTGCTTATTAGATATTATTTTCAATGATTGCTTTAATATGAAGGATGTTAAAGATTTTGTAAACAAAATATACGACATTGACCGTTGTCTTTTATTAACATTAATATATAATGCCGCCGGGGTGCAGGGATGTATTTTAGGAGGGAGCAATCGCCCCCCCCCCTGAATCCGTATTTAAGAAATCGATTATATGTGAAACACATTTCAAATTTTTTTGTTATGGATTATTTTATTATAAAATCAAATTACACTTGGCTGTGAATACTGAATTAGACTTTTTATCGAGTATATACTTAGTGAAAAATCAAATAAAACACAAGCGTATATTTCAAAACATAGATAAGTGTTAAAAATGAAATACACAAAAGTTTACTCTAAGTCGATCCGGCATTAGATTAAAAAAAAAAAAAATCACAAATATTAAGAATTCACATAATTTTAATATTATCAAACATTTTACTTGAACATTTGAGTCTGAATTAAAAAAAAAAAATTTTAGCCCCCCCCCCTAGAAGTAAGTCTAAATACGCCCCTGACCTATGATCAAGAGCTCCAGGAGAATGTTGTGTGTCCTTGTTATATAGGGACGTATGGCGGGATGGACCTTGGACCGGTCCTTTGAAGATTAGACCTACTTAGGATGTCAATGTCTTTATTGTTAGATTTGTATTGTCCGTGCGGGTATCGAAGGGACCGTTATTTATTTTTTAAAATGATTTTAAATCATATAATATACATTATTATAAAATATTTGCGCAGTATTGAATGATACACATCATTACAATATATATTATAAAATAGTTATCTATACCTCCACCATAATATTCCCTAACCGCACACGATCGGTGTCGTGGTTGGCAATAGTGCTGTACTAGTCACAACTAGAGTACCTACTATATATATATAAAATCACAATTAGTCCTGTTGGTTTGACAATTTTTGAAGATTGACCAATTTCGATCACAACCGGATTATTTCCATTTCGGTTACTCCAGTAAAACCAAATGATTTCGATTTACACCATAATGAATATCATAAAAGCATTATAATTAAGTATAGGTACATATATGCAGGGCCGGCCCGAGCGAAAATAGTGCACTAGGCAAAATCAAATTTTGCCGCCTCTTAAAAAAACTAATTTAGCTCTTATTTTAACTTAGCTCTATTTTTCTAACATTTCTACCTAAAAAAAAATTATAATTTTTTATTTTACGTATAAGATTATGTGTAAAAAGACTTAAAAATGAATTCCATAGTTATTACTCAAAATTCATCACTATTGCGACTATCAGAAATGTGTAGTTATTTATATTTTCGGAATAATTGGAAACGCCTAGCGTAGGGCCGTAATATAAAGTCATATAATAACTTTAGACAATTTTACTATATAGGTACTTTGGTGGTTTTCAAGAATAAATGATTTTCATTAATTTTTCTTATAAAACACTGATAAAACTAAAAAAAAATGTACGAATCTGAATATCATAATATGATAAAATATGAATAGAAATCAAAAAATATTTCTTAAAATACATTGAGAACCATGAACATATAAAATCAGTGTCGTCTTAAGTCCCGAAATTTTAAAGGCCCCAACTCACATAGAGTATATAATTTACTAAATATAAAATTTAAATTTTTTTTTTCTTAAAATGTTTTTAATATTAGTCTTGAAGACTCGAACGAAAAAATATTAAAATTAGCTTTGTATCAAAATACTAAATTATATAATTGGATTAATTTCTAAATTTTAAATTTATTCCTGGTACACACGTACATACATTATTTTGACGTGCGCTGTGTTATCGTTATTTTGATTTATTTTAAAAAGTTAAGAAATACATTGTAAAACATTGTAAATCCATTGTAAAACATTTGCGGAATTTTATCATATAGACATTAATGAAAATAAATTAATTTTAGAATGTATATACTTAGCGTATCTATAGAAACTTAATATATCTGAATTCAGTAATTCTACTACACACAAATGTTTAAAATCAAATAGACTATAAAAAACATTTCAAAACATAATAATATCTTTCCGAATTTTTTTATCAATGATGATTACGAACTGTAGTGGGGAACGTTCATATTCTAAGTTAAATTTAATTAAAAAAGAACTTAGAACGACCATGAGCCAGAAACGGTTAAACACGTTATCTTTAATGAGTATTGAACATGAACTACTATCAAGTTTGGATTATGAAAATGTTATAGAAACCTTTGCAAATGAAAAAGTTAGGAAGAAACCATTAAAGAGTACTGAATATTTGACAAATTTATATCAATACTTATATTGTTTTAATGTTGTATAATGACTATTATTTTAGTTTTTGTTTAATTAATTACATTTATTTTTAACTATGAAATATATTAATATATGAATAATTAATGTCTAGACATTTTAATTAATAGGAAAGTATTTTTGACGTATATACCTATTTTTATATTAAAATAAACAATAAAGTAACAGTGATTTAAACAAAAATTCACTTTTTACTAATATAGTATAATATTTAATAAATAATAATGCATTGTGTGAAAATATATATATATATCATAATTTAGTATTAAAAGGCTCCATAAAAACCTTAAGACGGCTCTGTATAAAATTACAATATAAAGTACGTAAATAACCTATTGACCTTTTGTATTATTAGCTAAAAATATCAGCATATCTACATTTTTACTGAAAAGGCAGTTTCGTTTAGCTGTTATAATATTACTAGTTTTATAGAAAAGTCTCTTATCAGCAGTCGAAGTTCCAAAACTCTTGAATATTTTTGAGAATTTTGATAATCTTATCTCATTTTGCTTCCACCACAGATAGGATCATTATTTTTTATCTATTTGGGTTTCCTCTCCATAAATTGGACTTAAATAGCTTATATATTGGACACAAGAATGATTTACTATTTGATTGCCTAATGGAAATAAAAAAATCAAAAACTACGTTTCTCTTCTGTGTCTCGATTAGGGGTTTCTTGTCTAAATCTAAATCTCTGTTATTAATTCTTTTAAACTACATTTTATTTTATTGACAATGCCAATTTCTGGATCAAACTTTTTGTATCTAGGATCAAAAAATATGCAAAAGTCCAATAATGTTGGTCGAGAATTACCCATCAAGCTTTGGTCATATCTCGTATTAGCTGAGAATTAGTAACAAAATCTGTTTTAATGGCCAATTTCAACGATAGCTTAATTAACTAGATCAAATATAGTTTTTTTTGTAAATTAATATTTAAAAACAATTTTGGCTTTTAAAACTTATAATTTGGTTATGTTGTAAACAATTTTCAAAGATTGCTAAAATTCAAATTTATTTTAATTATAAGTATTATAGAAATATTGAATAGAAAAAAATTACTGCAATAGCCAAATAGACCTGTTAAACTCTCTATATATATAAGACCAACATCAAAAGCCTTTTGAAATGATAAAAAATGTTGTAATTATTTTGACATTTGACCGATTTAACCTTATTGAATTAATACTAAAATATTTGGTCAAGATTATTGTTACAGTATTGGCCGATTTAACTGATATTCCGAATTAAGCTAGTGGTCGGGTCGGTTGAATGGTTAGTAATAAATCGGTCTGATCTAACAGCACTAGTCATGAATATAAAGATGCACCGCTGATTGTATGCATGGGCTATATATAGATAATAAAAATATATTAATATTTTAAGCGGCAAATTTTAATTTCAAAAAATTCAATATAAAACAAGTTATTCTCTAAGCAGCGGTTTCCAAACTGTGCACCACCGTGCCCAACATGCACCATAGGCATTTTCTAAGGGCAACGTGGTTACGGTTCATAACAAATAGTTTAAAATGTATAGAATTTTTTTCTTATTTGTTTGAAATATTTTCTATTGTATATTCGGACATTTTCAATTTAACCTTATAATATTTTTATGTAATAATTATAATAATAATAACAATAATTTTTATTTATTTACTTTTTAATTTTAAAAATTCTTTAATTTATAATTAAGTTAAATTTTAATAAAATTAGTTATCATTGAGTATTTTTTTTTCCTATATTTCATGTTATTTACAGCAGAGCACCGTGGCTAAATTGAGTCCAAAAAAAGGTACTGCAGAAAAAAAAGTTTGGGAACTGCTGCTCTACAGAATACCATGACTGTTAAACAAAACCAAATATTGTATCAATACAAATTATATATTTTCGTTATTCCTACTGAAATATGTAGTAAAATACTAGAAAGTCTAGTAGTATACTTATTTTGTAAAATTACTTTTTCGTGTGAACTGTGTAAGAAATATTCTTATAATATAAAATATAAATGGTAAAAAATCAAATTTTTTTAAACGCAATATTTGCAACAGTAGTTTTCTTATATAAAAAAAAAAAGGAAAATTATTATTAATTGAAAATTTAAATTCTGAGCATGAAATGTCCATCAATAAAGAAGTTATACAGTTCAATAATTTTATAAGTATATATCAACTCTGACTAGTTTTTCACTGCAATATAAATTGTTTGTTAATGGTTGTTTTTTGTTTTTGTTTTACTTTATTAGGTATACGTATAGAAAACAATAAATAATACATTTAAAGACTATAATACCTAATGCACATAACTATAAGAAAAAGGATACACCATGTTTTATATTATTTATATTTAATGTACTACATTGATATTTAGTATGTAGTAGTTATTTTACATTTATAAAATTCAAAAGATTTATGTATACATTTATTTGTTTTTTGGTTATAATGAGCAAAAGAGAGCTTCCTGATAGATTATAATAAAAATTACTTAAATATGGATTAATTGAACAATTTATTATTCAGTTCATACAACTGCCAATACCACAACCAGTGGCGTGCATACGGCGGGGGGGGATCCGGGTTCAAACCCCTCCCAAAGACAAAAAAAAAAGAAAATTGTTTTATTATCGATGACGTGTAATATATTCGTAGATTCATTATTACGCTTTGAACTTAAAATATACAACTATACAAATATTATGATAATTAAATAATTATATTGATAGGTGCTTGAAAAGTTTTGTTAACAATGCTGTTTTTATATTCCAATAGCCAGGGGCGGATTGACAACTATTTTCGGCCCAAGAAATATGAAACAAACCGACCTATGAACCACAAATTAAACTATTTTAATCCTTCCCCCTCCCAAAAAAATGCTTTATTTTGCATCAATTTCAAAATTTGTTTAGTTTCACTCCTAAATTAGTAAAATGTACAATAACTTTACTATAATTATAGCTATTATAGTTTTGAGTAAGTTACATGATTAATCAGTTCCAACTTGAACTTGAAGTTTGATCTTAATGCATCTTTAAATTTATATTTATTTTTTTAATGGTTTTTATTTATTTTACAAAATATAACTTTTTGGGGAATTATATAATAATAAAGAGCGCCCCAAACAAGGACCGATCCATCGGGAAGATTCTCGATTTCCCGATAGGCCAATCCACCCCTGCCAATAGCTATTAATTTACTGTAATATAAAAGTAAACTGTAAATTGGTATAAAAGTTGTATAAAATAATACCTATTTATAGCAGTTATTTATCTTATTTATCTGTGCAACGAAAAAAAAAAGATAACAATTATTTTTGTTAACACCCCCCCCCCCCCCAGAACAAGATTGAATGTACGCCACTAGCCACAACTGCCTAAGGTGTAGAATGTACAAGGCAAATGTGATGTAAGACGTATTAAAAAATTCATAATCGTAGTTGCGGCACTTAGTTATATTTCGTATACTTATTTGAATGTTTTTACACGAATGATTTTTTTTCGATTGTATTTAATTACAAACATTAAACGAAATAATATATATATTTATGTTTTCAATTTTAGCTTTACTTTTTTTAATATGATTTGCGGTTTGTATGTAAAATTAAAGTAATTAAATAATTAAATTATAAATTTATAAGCTATTTCCATTATTCATGAATTTTGTAAGCCTTTTTCTACACTTTCCACGGCTTTCTCGTATTTTTCGGAAGTATTTATTGAATTTAACAATTATTTAATATTTATAATTCTTTTTTTCATATATAGATATTTTATTTACAAGTTTTAATATATTATAAAATAAATAATATGGAATCAACGGTATTAAAATGGGACAATCTTCTAAAACCGGTGTAAAAAGCGTCCCTTACGAAGTTTGTCGGGACAACGGGATGTGATGATCAAAAAAGACACAATCCCATTGTAAACGGGATGTCTGGTCACTCTATGTTATACTTATATGAAACAAATCCGCAAAAACAAAAACGCATTCCTTATTTTAATCGTACAATAATATTTGAATTAGAAATCACATGGAAAATATATAAATAATTTTTTTTTTGTTAGGTTGAAATTACCATTGGTGGGATTTATACTTTTTGATGTTGGCAACAACAAATTTGAAAATTAAACTTATCAATTTATTTTATAATTCTGATTTTGAAAGAAGAGTTCTTAGACGCTCAAAATGAGCGAATCAAGGTGGATATATATATATATATATATATCCACCTTGGAGCGAATAAAACGTAAATTGATAAGAATGTCGTTTACTGTGTTTCATGATTAGACATCCCATATAACAATAACTTCAGTGATGGCAAAACGATGATAACATTGCTATGGCGCCAATGTAGAACCAACCTATGGATTTCAAATGTTTGATCAAATACTCTGTCCTTATTAAATAGTTTCTTCTTATCGATTAGCATTCGTTATTCTGTAGACCAGAAATTCGTAAAATTTTAAGCGATTACTTACAAGGATGAGTGCCGGTGATTTTATGTGCGACAAGCACTTTAAATTATTACTGAGTGAAAACAGAAAGATTAGAAAACAAAACTTGGATGAATTGACAAAGATCGTGAGTGACGAAAAGTTCAAAATTTCCCCAGACTTTATGTTGGCTATTAAAACGTATGTGTATCCGTGCTTGAATGATAGTTCTGAAGCATGCCGGGAATCGGCCATTAACCTAATGAAGGTTTTAGTGTGCTTGAAGTGTGTAGATGACATTGCCCCAATTATTTTTACCGTACACAAGCGTATGGGTAACATAACATTATTAGAAAATTCAGAAGAAATTAGACTGTTGTACATCCAGCTGTTATGGGATATCACCAAAAATAATGGACACTTGATTTTACCATGTTTGGATGATGTGGTTAGTATTTTGGTAAACGGCATTGTGGATCCATGTCCTGCTGTTAAGAAAGAAAGTTGCTTGTGCGTAGTAGAAGTAGTTAATGCTACCAAAACGCATTTTCATATGGTAGCTGAATCGCTTATTGAACCTCTATTAAAAACAACAAATTTTCATCAATCAGCTGTTAGATATACAGCAATCCAGTCTCTAAGTAAAATTTTAATTTTCTTGGTTTTATAAAATGTATATATTCATACTTGTGTATAAATGTATTTATATGTTTCTAGATTATGTCATTATGTACAGTAATGGAAAACAAGTTCCAGAAGTATGTACTGCTATAAGCGAAAGACTTTTTGATCAAAATGTTAATGTCCGTTTAGCTCTATGTCGTGTTGTAACTAATTGGATGTTAAACCTACCTGATAGGTATTCATATTTTGCAAAACTTGTTCCTTTAATTTTGACTGCGTAAGTCTATTCTAGTATTTTATAAATATGTATGTCTGATTTTTATTTTATTTTTCTTTGTAGTCAAGTTGACAACCATCAGCCAAATCGTGAAGAAGCTGAACGCCTCTGGGATGAAATTGGAAATCAATATCTAAATGAAAATGAAGTAAAGTTCAAAGACAAAATGGATTTTTTACCTGATAATTTAGATCATTATCCTCCGAATGGTTGGTATTCTTTATTATGTCATTATTTTGTTTTTCTTTTAATGATTATTATACATATTAATTTATCAACTATAGACATATTTTAATAAATAATATGAATTGTATAAATTGCAGTCAAACGACCAAATTTAGGTTGTCGTACCCTAGTTGCTCAAGAAGTATTAAAGTTACTCCCTGTAATAATTCGTGAACTAGATGATTGGGTAAGCATTGTCAAATTACTTATATGTTATAGAAATCAATCTATTATAAATCTTTCTATTGAACTACAAAAACTATAGAAAGAAGATATAAGTATTAAATCAGGTCAACTATTGTGTGTGGTTGCGTTGAATGCCGAAAATTCTATAATTCAGCATTTAAATCAATTATTAACTGCCATGACTAAATGTTGCAGACAACCAAATCATTCAGCATCAACTCATGTATGTCTTACATCATTTATGAATAAGAATTATTTATAAAGAATGTACTATTTTAGGTTCGTCAGGCTGCAGAAATTATGAGTTACTTCATATCACCAAGTGTTTATTTGAAATTATTGTTACCTGCCATAAGTGATTCTGAACCACATTCAGGTCATATGAACATTTTATCTGGATTATTAAAAAATGTTCAATCTGCTGAATTATCCATACATGTAGAATCTATAATTACTATATTAGTAAAACCAGAAATTTGTGAAATACATGACCCTTTATTCAAAAAATATTTACTTCAAGTAATCGAATACATATTAGTTGCTTGTAAATCAGAATGCCAGAAATTTTCTTATGATATTTTTAAAATCTACATAACTGTTCAAACTACAACTATGGATGAATTTGACAATCATTGTAAGTGTTATTATTAAAATCAATAAATAATGCGGCAATTTAAAATTTATTTTTCTTCAAATTTTTTTATTAACTCTATTTTATATTATTTCATTGACTGAAATATTTTAATTATAGAGTATAATTATATAATTATATGATTGATATTATTTTTATTAATTTATTTACTATTTTTCATTTAGAATTTTCTAAAAAAGTTCCTATATATTTATTTCTATACCCGTCCTTCCATTTTTCTATATTTTCTTTTTAAAATATAATTAAAATGATTAATTTGTTTGGGTATAAATATATTTTTTATTTTTAGTAATTTTTAAAGAATTAATTAATATGTGTGAACCAAAAACTAAGCAACAACTTTTCAAAAAACATGGAGAAAAGTTATTAAATGAACTTAATGATAGTTGTGATTCATGGATGGTGCATTCACCTGGAAGAAAAGTTCTTGATAAAATTGCCACAGATGCTGGTTAGTGCTTATAATTTTCTTACACATACATAATTAAAATTATAAATATTTTTTATTTTTAGAATATGTGATTTTAAATTGTTATGAAATCTATTTGCAAATACTTACAAAATGTTTAAACAACTTTGAAAAAGATCCTAAATTTCTTATGAAAATATTAATTAACATAAATACTTGTGTGAATAAAGATATTTTCATTGATAAACAACTTTGGCAACTTCTTTCTGGTAAAATATATATTTTATTTTTTTAAATAAAATATAGTTGTAAAAATGTTTTCTCTTGAATTATACTATAGGTTTAGTGTTCCCCTTTTTAACATGGCGACCTGGTAAAACTGCAGAAAGTTTAAGAGCTGCTTCGTGTTTTTGTGCACAAAGTATAATCAATAAATTAACATGTTACAATGATATAATTTTACAACAAGTAATTGACATTTTTTTATTACAAATATTATATTTTAAAGTAATATAAATTGTGTTGTAGATTTTTCCATTATTTTTGGCTCTCGCAGATGACAATCACAATAAAACTCGTGAGTGTGCATTAGATTCCTTATATTCTATAGTTAGTGCTGCCAAGAAGTCAAATAATATAGATGGAGATATAATAAACAATATTACTAGAGGTATAGTATTGAATACAAATAATTTAAAGAATTTAAAGATCAAAGATAAAAATAATGAAAATATTTAGTTGCTCTAGCTCGTTTAAATGATAATCCGGGAAATACTCGCTTCAAAGCCATAAACTTGCTCAAAGTTACATACATAAAACCTCTTCCTGAAGATTATTTATTACATTACGAAGCTCACATTACTCAATTGTACAAAACCCTAGTAATATTTTTGGATGATGAGAATATACAAAAATGTATATTAGGTAATGAATAATGTTTAATATTAATGAATGATTTCTGAAAAGTTAACAGATAATAGTTACATACACAATTATTAAAAACATTAATTTATTGATGCAACAAACAGCAGAACAAGTCTTCTAGTTAATTATCTTTACATATTGGTTATTTTTCAATATCAAACTTAATTGATTTAAAATAGTTTTAAGAAGTTACAAACATATACTAACACACACCTTTTAATAATTTCTTTAAAAAAATATAAATTATTTTTCTGAAATTATTATTCAATAATTAATTTAGTTATATTTAAATTTTCTAATTTTGTTTTTTTTTTATTTAGATTTATTAAAAGAACTTTCTTGGATGAAACCTGATATTCTTGCTAAACATGTCAATGTTAATGTTTTTTCACAGAAACATTATGCTCAAAACTTGATGGATTATTTGTCTAATGAATTAAGTCAAATTTTACTGGACACATAAATACAAAAATAATGATATCAACAATTATATGTATTCTTAACAAAGTAAAACCAATAACAAAAGTATCTTTTTAAATTGTATTAAGTTTTAAGTAAAATTATTTAATTAAATACATTTATAAATAAAATATTTTATATACATTTTTTTTTAAAAAATTGAATAGTGAAATGTACCAAAATATGTGTACATAGTAATATGGTATGACTGTGACATACATGGGATTCAAATTTAACAGAAGATCTTTATAAAATATGAGCTAAATATTAGCCAATAACAATTATGGTCATTTGTCAGGGTACTAGAAAATACTAATAAGTCTACAAAAATAATAATTTGGCTATATCTATTAATTGTATCCATTTTATGGTATTTAAAATATTCCATTGAATAATTTATATTATAATTTAATTTAGAGTTTGTATTCTATTTTAAAAATACCTAAAAATTGTATACTGAAAATAACCACAAAAATATTTTTACCAAGTTACTAAACTAGGATTTATTTCAGTTCATAACTTTTATGATTGATTATTGGATAGATTAATAATTCAAAACACTTTTTACATGATAGTTTTCAACTATTTTAATAAAAGAAATTAGTATTACCACATATTAATAAATCCATATCATAAGTGTTAGATAAAAAAAAAAAACTTTATTGTAACTTTAACATCTTTAAAAATGTATAAAAGTATAAATATAATTAATAATAAAACGTTATAAAAAAAACTTTATTGTAACTTTGACATTGTTAAAAATATATAATTCTATATAATTAATAATCATGAACATTATTAACTATTATTAATAACTATTAAGGAAAAAAATGTTTAAAATTTTAAATATCAACAAAAATTAATTTACTCTTCAATTTTCTGTATGGCAATACTTTTTGATTCAACACCAGCTTTTTGAATTATATGCCACTTTAAATTATAAGTACTAACCTTACGTTTCACCAACTCAATGTCATCAAGATTATTGTTCAAATTAACAGTTAATATATCATCATCACCATTTACAAACTCTGATAAACGTGTATGAAATACTTCCCAAAATGATGGTGGCCAACGAACATTTTCATCTTCTTGATATTTCTGATCCAAAAAAGTAAATGAATGAATATTCTTGTTGAATTCTCTATCTTTTTCTAGCATTTTAATTTCATCTAGTATACTAACATTTTTAGGTTCAAGTTTTAATGCTTTTTTAAGCTTATTATTTGCTTCAGAAAAATCTTTCAGTAAGCGTAATGCTTTACCCCAATTAAAAAATAATTTAGTGCTAAACTTGGAAAATCTTTCTGAATATTTCATGGCTTCTATACCCATACGACATACTTTATTAAAAGCACATTGCTTTAAATAGCACAGGCTTAAATTTGTATATAGTTTGTTCAAATATTTCATAATTTCTACTTCTTCATCATCAGAATTGCACCCAATTAAATGTAACAATTCTATGGCCTTCTCATATTTAAAAATAGCTCTTTCTATATTTCTAAGTTTAAATAGCTCATTACCTTCTTTATGTATTTTTTTTACTTGAACCATACTTATATTAAATCTTTCAGGATCACGGCTATCTTTATCATATAATAATGAATTTTCTGGTGATAAATAAGAAACCAGATGGACATCAAATAAAATAGTGGCGTTTGGTGGTATACGAGGTGGACAACCCATTTCCCTGTATGCTAATTCTGGACTAACTATGAATCTTGCATTTTCTCCAATTCTCATAGTTTTTACACCAATTTCTAATCCGGGTAAAAGTTCATAGTTACCCAAAGTAAAACGTTTTGGTCTTTTGCCTTGAAGATAGGTTACATCAAATGGTTCATGAAGGTTTGATATATAAGCAATATAATGTAAAAAGACTATATAGTTTTCAGGTACAACTTGACCAATTCCTATAAATACAAATTAAAAATTAATAACTTATAATAATTAATTTAAAGTCTGAAATTAAAACATCTTTTGTAATACTGTAGAATAATTAATTGACTAAAATAAAATATTGATTTATATTTGCATAAACTTCTCTTAAGTATTAGTTGTACCATAACAAAAATAACTTTAACTGTTAATAAACAACAGGAAGAAATTAAAAATTCAAAAGTAGTACAAATATCACCTACTGGCATATAGTTAATTTAAAAATTTGAAGGTTAGTTATTTTATAAATTATTTACGTAAACGTAAATTACGACTTCTTAATAAGAATATTCTTACTCACCAGGATCCAACAATATCTTTAAAACTGACCGATCACCTGTAAGATCTTCATGATTAGTGGAAGTAAGTATGTTACTGAAAGATTCTAAATTATCACTTTCCTCTCCTAACATATCAAAATTGATAAATTCTTCCAAATCTTTTTTAACATATGGGGAATAATCTTCATTGAAGTTGGGTTCTATATTTTCAACTGTGAAACAATGTCCAGATTGTTTATTCAGTATTTCTTCTGATGCTTTCTTCAATATACTGTCTATTTCACATGACAACTCTTTTTCGTCAGACATGGTATATAGACGTTATTAAATAATGAATTTCACCGTTAACAAATATTATATCAAAATTATCGATTTATGAATTACAAAAATTAATTATGATTTACTAAGCCTAAAATATTGTTGACGAGAAAAAAAATAAATAATTCGTGAATTATTTAAACATACAACCGTTAACAATTAACCTGCTCGATATTATATTGACATAATCACCAACTTCTGAACACGTGGTAGAGCTTGAAAATGTATTCCATGGCGGTATGAAGCACGAACTATATCTATATATCATAAATTTATATATTAGTTTGCAGTATAAAATGTATTAAAAAGAAACAAGATAAGTTATCAATAACCATAGATAACCATAGATGTTTTCACACAAGTTTTGTCTAACCTTAAAATCGACATATGTAGTAATGAAATACGATAACAATAATAACAACGTGTTTCGTTCCAAGTAAAATTAAAAGATTTGAAGGATATAGTCATTTATGGTTATTGTAGACACTTAAAAAAATGGAAGACATTTATGAAGTGTTAAACAAAAAAGCGGCTTTAGATGAGGCAGCACAACAAAGTGTGAGTGTAACCAAAATATTAGAACCAGAAATTGATTTGGGTACACTACTATCTTTTGATTCAAATGATTTTGACACTAAACAGCTCAGGTAAAATATGATTAAAGTATTTTTCTTAAATGTATGTACGTGTCATTTAATATTATATTTTCATAACTAAAAAATATATTAATATTTATATTTTGCTGTTTACAGATTGGACCAAGAGGCTTATTTGAAAAGTGAAACTAGAAACAATGTACAGTTAGTATTAAATAAATTATTTGAATTGCCCATGAAAAATGAAGATGGATATATGTATGTCGATTTACCAGAACCGAGATATAATTTACCTCGTGAAAAACCATTACCAAAACCTAAACCACTTACTAAATGGCAGAAATTTGCCATTGAGAAAGGAATAAAAAAAACTCCTAAACCCAAAGCTACATGGGATGAAATATTACAGGTATTTATTTATGTGCATTATTTTCTTTTTCAATTAAATTTTCTGTGATATTAAAATTTAATTATAAAATTATTGATTTGTATGATATGTATGAGTGTATGATGTCTAACTTACTATTTATTAATCAGTTATTTTACAATGAATATATTAGTATGTATATATTTTTGAATAATTGAACTTGAATATATTTGATTAGTATTTGACATGTTTAACCTTTCAACAACAGTTCATACATTGGTAATTATCAAAATTTTAATTAATTTATTAAATAATCAAAATTTTAAATAAATACTAATTGTTCAATTTTTATGATACTTAAAAAAAACTGGGTAAATAAAATATGTAATATTTTCTTTTATCTATTGAAGTACAATTTATTATAAAAATGAAATTTTTGAGTTTTGCGTGATGAAAGTTTTTTGTATACTTAATACAATTTTACAATCTGTTTTTGTAAAATTTTTATTAATAGCATCGTGATAGTATACAATTTGCTAGCATAAAGCTTCCCAACATCAATATAATGCCTGTATTATTTTTTGGGCCTTTGTCATTTATTGTATTAGATACATTGTATTAATTAGTCTGTCAAATGACTGTCTTTTTAATTTTGTGTTTGTTGATATTGTTGTTTCTTTCAAAATTGATTTATCGTATTACAATGAATATTCATCATATTTAATTTTATAAGACTTTATGTACAAGATCATAGGCGCAAATAGCGTTTGAGATTTGGGGGGCTGAAGCCCTAGGTACTGAAT
>NW_020273616.1:987003-1063389 GCF_003268045.1 Sipha flava | reverse complement strand
CCCCCCCCCCCCCTATTTGCGCCTATGTACAAGATATTATATTTAATCGTAATTGTATAATTTTTGAGTATTTTGAATTTCTATTGAATAACTTATTTTTTTCCATTTTATTTTGAAAAATTTTAATCTTGATGACCCCTAAAAGGCCATTATTAATTACTATTTAAGTTATATTTTCTTGTTAGAAATGGATACCAACTTATGGTTACAAAAAAGCTGCTGCTGATAAAGAGAAAGATTGGATATTAGAAGTACCTGGTAATGCTACTGATCCAAATGTTGATTTATTTGCTCAAAAGCGTGAAGCAAAAAAAGAACGTGTTGCTAAAAATGAGTACCAGAGATTACGTAATATTGCTGCTTCACGTAAGATCAAAGTTCCTTCAGTTGGATTACCTCCTTTAGAAGGAACATTACATTCAAATCAAGTACATTTTATTTTCTTATTATTATATTTTATAAAATTATTTTAAGTAAAATTAACTGAAAAAAATGTTTAGTTAAAAACAGCTGTAGATGTAGCAAAAATTTCGACTGCATCTGTTGGTAAATTCCAGCCAAAAATAAGTAAAGAAGTTGTATCTATTAAGAAAAATATACCTGGATTAAAGAAAGAAAAACTGCCTGCTAAAGTAAGTTAATAACTATTTAATTACAGTACTAATATGTCATACCAATTTCATATAAATAGTGTTAAACAAATTCAATATCTATGCAATAAAATATAAACTATATAGTTACATATAGTTTCTGCCATAACGTATTATTATAAAAGACTTGTAATGTTACTTATTTCAAAATTACTAAGTCTTTTATATAAATTGAATGTTCAAAAAAAATATTTGAATGCTTTCAAATTTTGTGTTAAATATGCAATTAAAACATAATGTAGGTTTCACAATTTATTTCCAAATTGATTGTCCCTAATTTAATATTAATATGTTTTAATTTTAATTTTAAGTATGTGCTTGTGTTAATTTATTTTGTATTTATTAGTGGCATTGTGAATACTTTCAAAATGAGAAATGTATCAACATTAATGCATAATTAAATTTATCTCTGATGAAATTTAAAAGTACTTTATTACTAGTTCTGTATTATTTATTTAATGTGTTATGACGAAATTATTACAACTAAATGGTTTAACACTGAAACATTAGCAATGTACTTTATTTTTTTACAAATTAAACATTGCATCGTCAATAAAAGAAAAATTAAATTTCATATTAATGAATATATAAATTAATTAATTAACTAATAGTAACTAATAAAGGGTTAGAATATTATTATATTTCTTAAGTATAACTGGTTTTGAATTAAAAATGTATTGTTTGGTATATTCAAATTCAATTAAAATTGAGACTGAATATGAAAATATAAAGAAAGGAATACATTGAGAAAAATTAATTGTTTTACATAGAGATCATTTATTTTAATGAAAAATATTATAATAAACTTTTATATAAGCCATATGTTGATGACACTTTCATTTTATATAGTGGTTCAACTAGACAAGCAAAAAATTTAGTTAAACATTTTAAATAATTAATGGAACATATATTGTGCTCCAGGCAGCCAAATAACCCAGCTATGTGCATAGACATGTTGGTTAGTACTACATGGTCATTTGGAGCATAATCAATGTGTGACTTGACTTATTTCTATTGTTCTGTATATGACATCAATTGTGGAAACAAGATTTTGTGTTTATGTTTCAAAAATTATTTTTATTTTACCCCAGCGAAGAATTTAGAGAATATTAGAAAATTAAATTTTGTTAAATATGTTCTAGGTACTTATACCTATAACAAAATCAATATTTTTTAATCTGCTTATACATAGGTATTTAACAAATTATTTGTGCATCACTTAATGTGAACCACACAAATCGCCACTGCCTATAGATATAATTTGATAAGATATGTAGTCATCACAAATAGTTTTTTAACTATGAATTTTTTATAAAAAGTAAATAGACATGTAATAGAAAAAATATATTTTAAATTTATTATTTGTTTCAGTTAAATTTTTAATTTGAGATAAGATAAATATAATTATAAAAAATATGTTTTTTTCAGAGTATGAATGAAGAAAAATCAAGCAGTCTTCAAATATTGGAATCGATAAATAATAAAAAACCCAAATTCAATTTAGAAAAAGCTGCTAATAAGGCTATTCATGCCGAAGAAATCCAGTAAGTTTAGAAATTATAATTACCGATTACTCTTTTATATTCATTTTTATATGTACTTAATAGAAGATCGCGAGAGAAAAAAGAAGGCAATGATAAAAAGAAAGGAGGACGATCACGTAGCAAAGGATCATTTAAAAGACCTACTGCAAACACTGGAAAGCGTTTGGGAAAACAAAAGGGTGGTCGTAAACGTAGATAATTTTAAAAATTGTTTCTATTTTATTAATTTGTATGTTAAAAGTAATCTTGAAATAATTATAAATAAAATACAAGTTATTTTATATGTTTATTATACCACCTATCAACTAATTTATTATTCAGTCATTTAGTTTTTTTCTCAACATTTAATTAATTTATTAAAACTAAATATTATGCAAGTCTTAATGTTTAAGTGAAAGGGAAAAAGTGATTGGTGATTTTATTTTTGATTATTTACAAATCAGTTATGTTGAAAGATTTATTTTGAATGAAAAGTTTTAATTTTCTACAACTATTACCACAATTTTGTTGACTATAGCTATTATAATATATTCAAGCATAATCCTTAAAGTAGTGAAAATGAACAATATACTAAAAATCAGCAATCAAGACCAAAAAATTTTAATTTTGTATTTGATTCTATAATACTTTAGTGGTTTTTCAATTTAATTTAATTTTATTGAAATTATCAAATTTATAATTGTTTAAAATTTCGGAAAATGTTTGGTCTATTGATACTTTATTTAGCAATATATTCATTGCACTCAATTTGAGTTTAAACTAGGGCCCGTTGCTTCATATAAATTGAAAACCAATGAAATATACATTGATGGTTTTTAGTAGAAATCAATTAATTGTAAATTAAACAATACTCTGAAATGCATTAAATGACATTTTTAAATACTTGTATCAGTTCAAGTAAAATATTGAGTATTATTTCAAAAGTGGTTAAAAATAAAATGAAATTATATTCTATAGAATGCATTGTTACTAATATTTAATATTTGATTATGATTATATACAATGATTAATAATCCAATAACCTCATGTTTATAGATACTGTCTATTCAATGTTTAATAATTAAGTCTAGTGTATAGACTAGCAATAATGTTAAAGCATGATTCACAAATATTTTTTTAAATTTAGTGCATACCAATGTTCCTCCTCACAAACGTACACATATGAATATTAATATTTATTATATAAAATATTATTATTTAATATTGTTTCAATACAGTGCTGTAAAATAATACTTTTAAAATAGGTATTATTTGGTTTCTCAGGAAGATATGAAAAATAAATAAACACAAATATTGTATGCAGTCTCATTGATCATTAGGCAAGATAAGCAATTGCCTATGGCCTCCATTATTAAAAGGCCTTGGATTTTTATGAACCTCTTATTTTAGAATACAACTTTTATCAAATAAACATAATACTTAAAAAAAACAGCTTAACATGCCACATTTTTTATTTTGTTTTAAGGCCTCAAAATGCCTAAACCAGGTCCTTATTGTATATATTCAAGTAGATTGTTATAGAAAAATGATTATAATCATTTTTCTATAACTATAATGTATTACATTATTTACCTATGCATAAGAAATTCAATTTCCACAGTGAGTACACCTGGGTTTTAAGGTCTATGATGCAAGTAAGCACTCACCTATCACAGCTCATATACTAACTCAGAGAGCTGTTCACAACTAGTGTAAATGACTACAGTCACATTCTATAACCCTTATATATAACATTATTATGCAGTCTAGTTGTTATAAAAACTATAATGTTATTTTAGTAATATATTAATAACTACCTATGAATACGAGAAAACACATGTTAAAACAATGGTTATTAATACTGTTTTTATTAATTTTATTTAATTAAAAATAAATAAATAAACTTAATCAATACACAAACTATATAACTTACGTAGACACCTGCAATCGTAAAATCAAACATTTAGTTCCATATTTTTATCTAAAATTTGTAACATAAAATTATACATTAAAACATGGAGTATCTTAACTAATATTTTAAACATATTATATAGTACAAATATAAATATAATTATGACTAGATTTGTATTATGACAAGAATCAATATTTTTTATTTATTTACAAACTAAAATATGTTTATTATATTTTTAAAACTACAAATATCTTTTTTAATACGAACAATACAATTGGATGTTTTGTATATTTTTTTTATACTAACTCTTTAGTAAATTTACACTGTTGAGCAATTTTTGTTTATGTGGTTAAAGAGGAACTATAGTTAAGGAAAGTGTTTGTCTGCTTGAAAAATAAACATCACAGCCAATTTGTATTCAGCAAACTTCAGGCTGGATTTTTGGAACTTTGATTCAAGAGACTTTGTTTTTATAAATGCAAAACTAACCACCCATTAAATCTAAATTGGCAGTGAATGTAATAAAGCATTAGAAAAAATGTTTATATTAAAATAATCTTTAAATATTTACAATTTAAAATTAAGCATGCTTAATTTAATTAATTATCTTGGTAAAGGATTGTTTTTATTTATTTATTTAATTTTTTTTTTTAATATTTTGAAACAATTTACATATTATGTATAAAAATAAATCGAGATTGATTACGGCCAAAAAATTAAAATTTAATATATTATATTGTATACAGATGTTCACTGTCGTTACAGCTGATTTGTTAGTGAACAGCGTCTATAGGTATCTACAACTAGACAGATCGGAAACAAATGTGAGTTTTAAAACATACCCGAAACTACTGTATCGTCTACGTATAATATTTTATATATCGAAGCAGCTCAAGAATCGACGGAAGCTCGGGCAGAAAAATAATCACAGACATGGTCGGTACATAATAATAAATTAAACGATAATTGTACATAGTAAGGGAAACGAAAATTAAAAATATAATAATAATTGGACAGCACGAAGATTTACACATGGAAGAGAAACTAAGTAATTATAAAAATCCGATCCAGCGTACAAACGACGAATCGTTTCAACCGGGATGACTCAGGTTGTACGCGACAGCGAACAACGTGCAAATGGCGTAGACGCCTAGCGCGAACCACCATATGAGCTGCTCGTGGAGTTTCTGTTCGAAGTTTTTTAACACCAGCAGACCAATAGTGAGGCCGGCCAGCGCTCCAGCTATGTGCGCTACGTAACTCACTGGCGGAGCATTCGATGACGGTTCGAAGGCGTACCGGCAGTACACGGCGAAACCCACATCTACGCTGGCTGCAAAGCAATAAAAACGAGCATATCAAACATGTATAAAGAAGAAAAATATAATAGGAAACTAAGGGTGAAATTGATGATTGAGGATATCACAGAGAGAATTCAGAAAGAGAAGGACTTCGGAGCAAATTTAGAAATTAGTAAACATTGGAGGACAGTTTCCAACTAAAATAATTTGGTGGTAAATATAAAATTTCCTCGTATAGGAAAATAAATAAACTGCACCACAAATTTTTTTTTTATATATATCAAGGACATTTTGTTGTACAATGCAAAATGTCCAAAACGAGACCGCTTTGAACTTTAAAAATACATTTCGTTTTAAATATAGTTTTTGACACCTGGAAATTTATAATATAATAATTTTACGATGAACCGCTTAAGACAGATTTCACCATACATACTCTTGTGTTATAAGATGGGAGAGAAGCCTTATAGTATAATTGATGTTCAATTTATATTAAATGTACACTCACCAATAAATAGTATACCAAGCAGTCGAAATACACCGAATTCCATATTGTTGTAATTCTAAAATAAAATATTAAAATTAAATTTTAATTATTACTAACTCTTCTATATATGCTGCCTATTTATAATAAGCTATAGGTAGCTAGTTAGAAGTGTATTATATTTAGAACGTATAACTTTTGAAAATCATAAGAGTAAAAGGCGAAAGTATAATAAACTCTTTCATTAACAAATATATTTAATTATTATAGATAGTCAGTAGATAACTAATTATACGAGTAAATGAGTTATCAATGTGTCCGTGTTATTTTAATATATCTTACGTGTGTTTGTTTTATTACATTTTTAGTAATTCTTACCAACATAACGTTAGCTAAATGAGCAGCCAGTAGAGCGTATACTCCACCTGATGCACCGACGAGAGACACATTACTATCGAAGACAGATGTACCCAGGGAACCTATAAAACAACATTTTTTTGATTAAAATTATTGTAGTTTAAATAATTTTATATTGGTTTCAATGTTCATATGTATATTAAAGAGTACACATAATATGAAGCACTTTAAGTTGTATGCTAACCTGCTAACACACCCGCCATGTATACAACCCCTATTCGAAGTGAGCCATGCACCATTTCCAATGGAAGACCCACAAGCAATTGAACCGTCAAATTGAATATCAGATGGACCCAACTAAAATAATCAGAATAATAATATAGTATGAATTAAAAAAAATATATATATATATGTTAGTGAAACTGTTAATACATACCCAACGTGCAAGAACATATACAACATAAATCTCCAAAGTTGTTGTCTTTTATCAGGTCTATATATAAAAACACTATCCATTGGGACAGGGGCAGCGACTGAAGCCCACATGTCTCCTGGAGCAGGAGTTGAACCCAAAGTTAAAGAGTAGTAATATAGGTATGTTCCCAACTAAAACATTAACATTATTTGGATTGTTAACATAATAATTATAATATAGGTAACAATAATTATTTACAATTTAATACAATAAAAAACGTTTAAAAATATACAGTTTTTATAGTAAGTTTTGTGTGATTGATGTTATACCTATTACAATAAATAATTATATTTATATAAATGTATTCTTTGTATATTACTTAGACACTAACACTTTAACCTTCAAAATTGACCTAAACCTTTAAACTTTCAAAAATACTGATATCAATAATTTATATTGTATTAAATACATTTCTTTAAATCAATACTTTATAGATATATTTAGATAAATTATTTATATTATATAAGTTTTCTACTTCAAGAAAATATTATTTAAAATAATTTACAATAACTTTCTAATTTGAATTAAATAACTGTAATAAAAAACATTATATATCATACTATTGTAATAGGTTATGAAACAAATAAATACAAAAAAAAGATATTATATTTAAATTGTTAAAAATCGTAAGATAAAAGTAAAAAGAAAAACATTTTTAAATCTATAATTGCTTTTCTTCAATGAATTATTTTGATTAATTATGATTACTTCTTTTATTAAAGTAGGTAATTATTAATTTTAAATTAAAATCAAAGTTGTTCGGGCAATAACAGGGTCGTGTTAAAGGGAGCTAAAGTGGGCAATTGTCGCCTGGTGCCGTAGTTTTGTAAAAGTAAGGGGGCGCTCTTATCTGCACTTAATATACTACCTGTGGCCAATGGCCCTTAAGAAAAAATTTTGCCACGGGGTGCTGAAATTTTTGGCTCGGCTCTGGGTAATAACCAATTAAAAGTTTTATTTCTACGAAAAATACATTTTAGAAATACTAATTACATTATTTAATTTATTTACAATGCAAAAGTAAACAATTATAAAAAATATCAAATAATTAATTCAACTGAATGTTTATTATAATATGTAAAGTGTTCAAACAAGTGTAATCAACTTAAACGTATGATCTTAAGATCTTAAACTTATAATGGGAATTACGTTTCAAATACATTATTCTGCTTAAAACAAATTTGTACGTATTATCACCCAGGAAAATATCTATATTTGTCTCATAAGCAAAAATAAAAATAAAATAGGACATGATGTTTAAATTATTAAGAACTATATTTACTCTCAATTAGAGTTTAAAATTAAGAAAACATATATAAAAACTGAACTCATTCTATTATAAATACAGGAAACAGGAGTTCATAAGGAAGTGAGATGTTAATCCTAAGTGTTTTTAAATTTAGTTGTCTTAATTGCGCCAAGTTTCTGAAGGCATTTTGATAGGTTAGCTATTTTTCTATTGTCTACTATAGAGTAAGTGACAAATGTTAGCGGTTAACAAAACAGTGTTAGAAATTGAAGAATATTCAATTTTAAGATACTTAGGCACTTTTTCAACACTAATTTGCTTGTACTGAGATTATACACAATTAATTATAATAATTTAAAATAATAAATTATAATTTAAATTTTAAAAATAATCAATATTGTTATGTATAGCAAAACTCACAAAATTTAAAATGTGGAATGAAACATAGGTGTATAAAATGTTTGGTTGAAAAGAACTATTGTATTCAAAACATTGTGTTATTTTAAAATAAGTTGCATATGTATAATGTATAAATGAAGTTGGTTTTTTTTTTTTTTGGGACAAATCCCAGACAGAATAAGAGCACGTGTCCCTTCTGATTTATAGACGTTTCAATTTCCGGCATTACGTTTCTTGTGGGTGTATTATAGTACTTTTACGACACACAAAAATAGACACTATATTCACATTACAAAATACTGGATTTTATATAAACTACTGTAAGATATTGTGTTTTGTAAAAAAAAAAAAAAAAATTATAAATCAAAAACATTTTTACTCATAAATGTTCTACTATTCTATTTTATATACACTATTAATAGTACTAAATGGATTTCATACATTTGAATAAGTGTTATTTTTAAATAAATTAAACCCATAGGAAAAACAAACAAAATGGTTGAATATATAGAATAAAATATGAAAATTTATTAAATTATAATTATTTTATGAAAAAAAAACATGTCTCGAATGTGATATTTTAATTTGTAACTTATCGGCAAAAAATATCTGAACAGTATTTATTTTTCCAGATCTCTTTGTATCATTTTAATAACCAACGGAGCATTTATGGATATTACATTATTTTGCATGAAGTTATGAATATGTATAAAGGTATATAAATGTACAAGCTATTGCAAGCTGCATACGTCAATGAAAGGAATTAATCACTCGAAAATCCAGAGGGGATTATGGCTTTTTAGAAAGGTAGACAGCTGTAAACAGTAAATGGTTTTCTGAAAATAGGAAATGGCATAGCTCTCGTTTACCCCGAGGGTATAATTTAACTCGCGCTTGACATCTGTTACAATTTCTTTTTCTTCTTTACTTTTGCTTTCAATACATGCCACGTGCCACATGTTGTCTAAGTATTAGGTATTTGGTATACACCAAAAATCATTAATGAAGGCTTATTATTATGAAGTTTTTAATTACTTTAGCATTCAATTTTATTGCACCGTTGAAAAAATATCAAATATCAACTTGTAAAAATTGTATACGAGATACCCTACGCGATACAATTGTATCTATAAATGAATGATAATAATTGTCTATATATACATGTATACATTATTAAGATATGAAATATTATGAATGAATCTACTTTCAGCGGTTCTAGTGCAGTTTTTATTTAATAATTTATCTAATATGCTTACAATAATATAATTAATTTTATTTAAAACTCACTTCAAAAATAGTAATTAGAAGTATAAAAAGTGGTGGTGGGCAGCAACGATAATTGTCTGCATAATATTTTCGATCTCTTTCGTCCGTTAAGAACTCCTCTGCCACAAGACGCACCATTCTATAAATCAAATCAATTCATACTATTATATAATATATACTGATAAGGTTTTTATATATTATTATAATATATATGATAAATAAAATAATAATTTTTATTACTGATAACACAAAAGTCATCGATATGACATAGATTTCGAAGAATGAAAACAAATCAATTTTAGAAAATAATTAAATTAGTTGGCAGGTTATCGCGATCTAATAGACTTTGGACTTTTATTTTATTCTATTGCCATTGATTATAAAGTTATATAGTTAATATTATGTTTGTATTTAATTATAATAATAAAATAATGAACCAAGGTAAATTTTTAAATTGAATGATTTTAATTTTAATTTTTTCTATGAGTATTAAAATGAATTTTAATAATTGTACTTAAAATAAATGAATATACTTCTTTGATAAGATGATTATATAATCGATGTATAATATAGTATTATAGTAATAATAGTAGTATATATATATAGTAATAGTAACGATATCGAAATTCAAGTAAGAATAATGTATACGCTACTTATTTCAATATAGTTATGATTAAATGATAATGTAGTTATGAATAATAATAAATACATTGAAACTGCTTTAAATTAAAACAATTTTTGGATACGTAAATAGTATTATTATTAATTAAAATACATTAATACCTTAAAGCTGCAAGAAAAAAATATTAGTGTTTTAACTCACTTTTGGTGTAACGTCGGTTCTTTCAATAAAATATGAAAATCGTTTTCGCTGTTTACTTCTTTGTCCCTGTGATGAATGGCACATTTAAAGCTTCGCCTCCTTTTGCCGGACATCTAAAATAAATATTTTAATTTAACATTTTGTTGCTTGTTCGATACGTTTTAAAATCATATAGTATGCATTTGCTTGATGGGGCGCAGATTTATGACTTTTTCAAGGGACCCTTATATCCACTAGGTATGTATTAAATTGTAGTAAAATCATTCACTAATTCATAACTAATATTCTTATTAAATATATTACTTTTAAGCTAATTTAATATTAACTACGGTTTTTAATTTTTATAATTTCCCAAGATGAATTAAATCAAGATAATCGTTGATTTCAAGGTAAAATAATTATTTTTTAAAAGTATACATTTTGATTTTATATTCAAATATTACGGTAATACACTTGCGAACATACTTATACATATTTATATTATATAAAATAATACATATTAAATAGTGTATGATTTATGTATAATTAATTTAATGTATGTAGGTATAATATTGTTTTTTTTTATTGTATTTACAACTAATTTCAAGAAATTAACAATACTGAATGTTCGATCTTAGAAACTATTTGATGATGAAATTTCAAAAAATTTAGATCAGCAAAGTCCAATCAAATATTTTACTAGACCATCGATTGAGTTAAACTAGTTATCCGTTGACTGTATCAGGAGTTTTAAATTAGCTATGATTCGTCTAATATAATAATCTACTTTTTCCGTAAGATGAACAAATTTATATACAAACCAAAAATGGTGAAAACATTTTCGGCAAATAAAATATATTGTTCATTATGATACAAATAATATATTGTAAATCGTAAATGTATACTAATATCTTATACATATTATGCTAAAATTAAAATTTGATTCATTAAATCGTTTTCTTATGATATTCATAAGTTTAATATAACTTATTTAATTGTACACATTAGTAAGCTACATTAGACATCTACACTCGTATTCCAATTCAATGTTTACTTTCATATATTTATGCGGTTTATACATAATTGTAACAATATATTCTATTCTGTTTGTCTTTTTAACTTGTATGTAATAAGATTACATCAATGGTATTATAATATATAGAGCGTAGTATATATTTATGATTATTAATTTATTATTCAAAATGCCTTTTAACTATAAACAATACGTGATGCGCTGGCTACGTTCCCGGCGCCAGTCAAGTTTTTATTAAGAATTCACTGTAGTGCCCCAAGCCGAATGAAGGAGCCGAAGAGGGAAATGACAAAACCGTTTCGGCACGATTGTCCACTGTTCAGACTGCGAGTCGCATATGAAATGAGAACCATCTTGCCAAAAGAGAGATAAATAGAAAAATACCTCGTGCGTGTATGTACTTTATAGGACACTTATTATTCTCGAGATTCCCTAGATGAATTATTGCGGCCGAGTTATGAAAATATTTCCGCTGTCGGTTCGATTAAGAATAGTTATAAAATTTTAAGAGGACGAACTACTAAAAAATAAAACCGACATGAAATAAACAAGAAAAACCAAAATTAAACTATACACAAACACATTCTTGAACCTTATTATACGAATTTAAAACTGTTTACATAAATATGTATAAACATGATATTTATACCAATATACTTTCATAGGTAGTACATATACAAATTATAATTTACGCGTCCAGATTGTTATGAATGAAAATTAAAAAGTACTATTCACAATTGCATTTTACAAACGTTTTGAAATGAAAATAACAAGTTGTATTAAATTAAAAATGAAGTGGAATTTTAAATTTTAAAAAAGAACACAAATATTTTCATTGACTCATTAATAAAAGGTTTGTGAGAATCATAGATTGTATTTTCATCAATTACTTTTACAGAGCGCTACAAATGACACTCCTTGAGTATAAACTAATAACTCAGACGTTATGATGTTCAATGTTCTCATGTCCCATTGCAAGTAATTTGTTTTTAAATAAAGATATAAAATCATATAGTTAAACCACATTCGTTTAGGCTCGATATCGACATATATAAACAAACCGTACCGTTATTCAAAACATATACCGTTATGCATTTGTTTAAGTACCTATACACTCTAGTCATTGAATAATTAATATTTCTTCATTTGAATACGCAAATCGAGTATGGATAGTATATATACTATATGCAGAAACAGAAATTAAGTGGGTACTACAACAGAAAATTTAAAAAAATCTGAATCTTCTATGAATTGTTTTTTTTTAAACTCTTTTGTAGTTTTAACTCGTAGGAATTGTCTTTCTATCCAATGTATATATTTTTTAATTATACTCCGCTGCGCTTGATTGGCAATATGTAAAAAAAAAGGCTGCGATGGGAAAACTTAACGAATTATCATCGGTAAGAAAAACAAAATTTCTAATTACTATTTACAGCGAATTGTAATACCGAATCCACTCTCTCGTGATCACAGACAAGTCGGTGTCATGGACGGTCATGGGTACATCCTCTCTAGTTAAAAACGCCAAAAAGTCACTCTGGCGAACAGTATAGTTTTTCATCGTTCTCGTTCTTATTATTCACTTGAACGATTACGACTAGATCGGCTCATGACGTAACCCTTCTTGTGACTAGGTACGTTAATTAGTGTATTTTCCCGCCGCCATCAATTTGTCACACTCAGTATATATAAATGGCTGAATAATAAAGTAGTACTCTAAAAAGTAATAAAATGTAAAAAAGAATAGTTTTTAGTTGCGGTTAGCGATCCGTTTGTAGTGAATGTAGGTATGTAGACAAAAATTAGATTATAATAATTCATTACGGGTTACACGCAGAAATATTTTTTCAATAATTTTTAATTATAAAATTAGCGAATATATTATTTTTTATGATGTTGACCATAACTGTAGAGTTTCGGAATTAGAGATTATACAGCGAGGAATGATTGAATAGAACGGAAATAGCCAAAGATGAAAATATACAACATGAATGAAATACTTGGAATCACTTAAGACGTTACAAAATAATCGAACGGTTTAACTATGTAAATTTTTTTTTCTATAAGTCAAAAAGTTTAAAAATACAACCGTCTTATACCGTAGTTCAATCTGTATTTTAAAACAAAATAATTTCAAGTATTCGTCTAGTCCGATCTGATAATATACGACAGTAGTGACGCGACAACAGCAATCGTTTATGTGTAGTGGAAAAGTCGCATTTTTATAATGTTTCTGTAATAACGCAGTATAATCGCACAACACGCATGGGGAAAAAACAAAACAATTATTTGACTAAATATACAGGTCGTAAAAATGCAGGAATCCAAAAACCACAAACAGGAGGTGGTAATAGACAACTACGTGTGATCATCAACCTGCGGGGCACGAAATACGCACGCGTGTACCGAGTATCTAACGAGCCATCAGCAATGGTATTGAACACGTGTTATTTGGCGTCGTCTTCAATCGGATTTCACGACGACGACCGCAGTGGCGGCAACGTATTAAATCAAAACGACCGGGTCGCAGTCGTTTAATTATTGATTTTGTTTTGCTTTCCTTTTTTTTTTCCCAACTGCCAGTTACGAGTGATAGGAACGAATACACACTGTATGCACATTATGTGCATTATGGGTATATAAATGTGCGCGAGTACGTACGCATGTTTGGGGTCGAAACGACAAAACAGGAAAACAAGCTCGACCATAAATCCATGGCACACGATGCCGAATATACGCGCAACTATATCGCCGGACCGTGCTCATAAATCGAGGGGCGGGTTGGTGATATTTACCGGTCCGAGAAATACAAATAAATCAAAGCGCCTTGCAATAACCTTTTGAATGGTGAAAAGTTAAAATTGTTCACAGGAAAAAAGTTGAAAATACAAACAATGTGACCCGCACAAAAACCGGATCACCGGGAACTTTCCCGAAACGCCAACCCACCCGGCTTTCTTATGTTTACAATCGTACTAAAAAAAAAAAAAAAATGTATCGAACAGCTTCCACCCCGAAGAACGTTCGACAACGGCCAGGCGCGTCCCGTAGCGTCACTGCCGCCGTTGTCGAACCTTAAACGTCGAGCGCTCGGTGTGTGGCGCCGTGTCCGCGCGGCGCTTCCCCACACGTTATTTATTTACGTATTGCGCACAGCACTACAGCGATACACATCATCGTCTTCGACGTACACGCACACACACACACACAGATTTATACATGTATCATTTTTTATTTATTTCTTATTTTTTATACATCTTCATTACAAGCACACGCCGGAGCGGTGTGATAGTACCTCAGCGCTCTCTCTCACTAACCGTTTCTCATTGTTGTCGCCGTTATTATTTCTGCCCTGATAATATATTAATGTTTATATATACATATTTTACATATCATACGTATACGTATTTTTTTTTTTTTTTTATTACCAACGGCTCCGTACCGTAATAATAAAGCCCCTCTGCGGGAGGCGAGCGCTTAACGTGATACGAGCGCGTAAGTCGTACACACACACGCGCGCGCGCGCGCAGGGACGACGACGATGCACGCGCTGCACCTATCTCATCTTCGGACGACGATGACACCCACGCGTCGCGCGCAGACGGATATTATATTATATGCACCTCCAGAGCGTGGCCGTCCTACGTCGTCGTCGTCGTAGCTGCCCACTACCACTATCGTACACAAACTAGCACGCGCTCGTCGCCGACTTTATTAAGTATCTAGCAGCTATAAAACACTGACGGTTCGATTCGCGTGCGTCTCTCGCGCCCGCCCTGCATGCGAAGGCGTATTTCTCACGGTTCTCCTCCGCGCCGCGGCCGACCCGTCCGGGGAAGTCTCTCACACGCATAAACAACGTACACCGTCACCGAACGTTATACACGATACGTATTCATCTAAGATTTTCACGGTTTTTACGTGTATGGTGTGTAGTAGGTACACCGTAGTATGCGCGTAAGAATAAAACGTTATCGAGTGATACTCCTATCGCGCGAAATACGCACGCGTCGTCGTGTGTTACTCGTTTCGTTTGGCAGCACGGGTAGCCAACGGCGACAACGGCGGTGGCGGCGGCGGCACGTCTCGCCACCGCGCCGTTACGATTCCTTTATCTACCGCAGTCCTCAACGCGAGTTTATCAATGATAATATATTGCGTTAAAAACATACATCTGATAATGCACACTTAGTTTCATGATTTAAATACTCGTGTACCCATCGTTTATTAAAATATTTGCTAATAATTCGATTAAAAGTCAACCGGCGTTTGTATAATTGTCCGAAGAGAGTATAATATTTACTTTACATAATACACATACACATTCAAATATGCATCAGGAGCACACGTTGCATTTTATTAAAATAATAATTAAAATATATAATAAGAAAAATTATTTAAAATGAAATCGCTTATTTTTGTACTTATTTTAGATACAGTCGATGAGTACTCAACTAATGTAATTACAAAGCTCATTAAATAGTATAAAATATAAAGTTAGCGTATAAAATATACGTACGTATAATACATTAAATATTAATTTATCAATTAATTATGTTTTACGTACGTACATATATATAAGTTACTCTTAGCAACAACACGATGTATTAATTAGGTATATTATTTTTATTATAAGTGAATACCAGGAAAAAGAAATAATATTCTTTCATATTCTAACCCGCCTTAGACCACCGACCAAGTTAATACATATTCACTGAACGTGGGTTGCAGAAGCTCTCAAAAACTATACACACTCACTACACACATACACCGAAGTAATCGATCATCTCGTTAAGACCCTTTTGGTTACTCGATAATGGTCGGGTATCGAAAACGTCAATTGGGTTTCCAATATCTTTATTCACGTCCTAAATCGATTAATATTTTACGGTTTTAAATTTTTTTTATTAATGTCCGTGTTCGATGAACTCATAACACAATTATTTATTAAATTAAATGTCCAGTATAATACACGAGTGATTGGATAAAAAATTAATTTTATACAAAATTTTACTATGAAGTTTGACATATAATTTATTGCGAATGTTTGTGCTGCTGAAAAATGATTAATAAAAAAGAAATCAACAGTTATTAAAATATTATAAATAATTTTTTTTAAAAATGTTAAGGTTTATTTTTAATCATATAATTTTTATCAATCTTTCACTTTACAATAACCAAATATAAGCATTTAACCAGAATAAAAAAAAGTAATAATAGTTATTTTTATGAGTTAACTCATAGTAAACTCTAATCGAATTATTAATTTATTTGAATTTTATTTGGAATTAATCTCATTGAGTTATTTTATACTTGTTTATACTTATTTGTATACATGCCATTTTTTTCTAGATACATATTGATTTTTAGAAATTGCATACGTACTCCACCATAGTTCAAGCAGTTGCGTGTCAATAACGATTTACTTAAATATTTACAAAACAACATTTTGTCCATAAACTTTGTAGTAAATAGTTGTTAAGATATATATTCTATAAGTATATCATGAAGAACGAGCTATCGCAAAAGAAACAATTTACATCAAATGTACCGACCTCACATAAACTTCACGATTGAATAACGTTCTCGTATATAATACTTACTCTATACGTTACAAAAGTAATTACAAATGAAAAATAGACGCAATTAATCGGAGGAGCAGTGGAGAAAATAATTTGTAGAAAAAAAAATTGTTGTCTAATTTATGTCAAATTGGCAAGCAGATGTAACACCTTATAATATATCCATTATCTTATATAGCCTTATAGGGTTTGAACAATAAAAGCAAAAGTATGGGTACGTCACATATTTTACGCTGACGAGAACAAATACCATTAGATATAGGGCTGTTTTTTTTTATAGACCCCCAGTAACGTATACAGGTAATACCTGTAAGTAAAAAATACATACAATGTACACACCTTTATAAAATATTTAGTTATGGAAAACAGTTGATTAATTTATAAAACAAAAAAAAAATAAGCAAACATTAAAAAAATTATATAAACATTTTGAAGTAATTATTTTAAAAATCCTATTACCTAAATATTAATTATATAGTAATGGCAACTCCATTGAATACATATTTATTACAGGTAAAGCCGATTATAGTAATATATTATTTGTAGAATAGTGTTTGTTGATAACAAAATTTGTTATCTCCTCATTTTATATTTTCGTTTATAATCTAATCGGTTAACCTTGTTATTTTCATTTAACTGCAAGTCTGCATTCTGCAGGTACCTACACTACCTAAACATTGGAAAATGGGCAAACCAATTGTAAGATCTTATATAAATAGTGCTTATCCTCTATATCACATTCTTGCAGATAAAGGCCATCTTATTAATAATTTTAATATAATTTCTCGCGAATAATAATTTGAACGAATATTCACTAACACTAACACTTAACACTGTGTTCTGTTAAAAGTCAAGTATTATAATATTAAAATAATATCTATATATACCATAACTAATTGAAAATTATTTTTATTATTTATTATATCTAATTATTTATTTAATCTAAACTTTAGATCCAAAATTATAAAATTTCTAAATACATATTTATAGAATATATAAACTATATAAAAAACATAATTGAAGTAGGTAACAAGCTATTTTAAAGTTTAACGTGATTGTGATATAACGAACACATTTTTTTTTTAAATTATTGTACAATTAGGTTTATAATTAAAATTTAAAAATTAAAAATTAATATTATTTTATAATTTATGTGATCATGTTCATTTTGAGTACTATTTCCGTACGAACTTTAAGCAAATTAATTAAAACATTAAAATATATTATTAGAAAACGTACCTTCATTGTAGAGATTCATGCTGCACATATTGGCGTACACCTTGGTCATTGGAATCATTACGTTTGAACAAGACGATTTTTTCAAAAAATGCATTACAGAAAAAAGTAATTTAGCAAAAAGGAACGAACGAATCACGCGAAACAATGTGTTTTGGAAATGATGTTGTTGTAAAAACCCGAAATTGATCGTTGCGGAACCTTCGGAACGTCGAATGCGGAGTACGATGAACAGTGGACTACAGTCGGCACAACTGGATGGACTGAGGGGCCGCGTCGAGAAAAAATCGGTCCGCCTTTTCACCAACCCCAAACCACCGCGGTGTCTGTTCCCCACTGACCCCACTCCGTCAGGCTGTTCGACAAGCGGTACACTAAACTCGGTAGCGATTGTAGCGAAACTAGCGGCACGAGCCGACGAAACGTCGATGATAACACGGTAACGTAAATGTGCGACGACTTTATCACGTTTCGTACGCGATCGTTTCTTTCCAAGCGCACTGCGTACGAAAAATCCTGTCGTGCGAAATCGTCAGCATCAGTGGCGTAGCTATCATAGGGCGAAGCGGGGCAGTGCCCTGGGACCCCGGAGCATAGGGGGCACCTTGAACATTTCTGAAACTATACTTCCCTAAAATAATTAACAATGTTGATGGTATAATCGTTACTAATTAATGGTTACTAATCGTACGTGGTGGTTCCAGTAACAATCAGTATTAAAGCAGAATAATAATAATACACGCAATATTTGTTTATTTTTTATAATAGGTACCTCCTAATAAACGGCATTTTCTTTTTACTCTGCACATCTGTTAATTATCAGGAAATTAATTTTATTTATCATTTCATAATAAATAATTATTCACATTAAAATATATATATATATATATATAATATGTATACCTTTGAATTTTCGTGTAAGGATAATATCAGTTTAAGAGCCATACGGCACCGGGACCCTTTCCTGTATAGCTACGCCACTGGTCAGCATCCTCTAATTGCACAACGCGGTCGGCCGTACGTTACGTCGCACATTGTCGAAGGATTAAAAATTAATGAACAACCTATCTCACATGTAATAATAAATAATAGCCTTTTTACGGCCGCCACTAATACCTACCGATCACCTAGTTATTAGATCCTAGTAGATTATCGACGACAGTGCATGCCTCGAGTACGTTTGCCTATAACACTACTCGATTTTTGCCCTTTAAATATTTTTTGTAATTAGTACGAAGAGATTATTTTGTACCTAATTAGCTAATTATTATTGTTATTTTTTTTTTTTACGGTAAGTAAAGCTAATTTTAATTTAATTACTGTAATTTATATGGTATATCCACATATTACTAGTTATCTACAATTGCATTATTTTTTAATATTTACCATTTTCCCTATTTTTATTTATTTATTTTTTTTTTTTTTTAATTAATTAAGCTATATTTGACTGCATCCCAGATGTAGACAGTTACATCCAGAGCTTTCAAAAAATGTAGCCACGTATTTTATAGAACAAATTTCAGTACAAAACAAAAAATCTAACCGTGACTCGGTTCGAGAACACCGAAGGAAGTACTTAGGAATGTCTGTAAAGTAAAATCTTAGAATAATATTTTTTCTCCGGTTTATTGTTTCTATTTTATTATTGACCTCATATAATGTTGATGAAAGTATACTTAATCAACCTTTTTTCCCGCAGTAAAAGTATTGTATTGTAATTTGTATGCTATAATGATTAAAAATTTCTATTAATATGGGAACTGTTGCAAAAAAAATAGATTTTACATTCACGTGCAGAGCACAACAAATGTGTCATACTCTCGACTACGTTGAGGTCATTTGCATTCCTTAAACGTACGGCGATATACCTATGTATACATATAGCTTTATACGTATTTGTACAGGATGTGAATGAATACTTGCGATGAGTCAATGGAAATCATATACGATGTTACTCGTGCAATATTACAGTTACAATTGAAATGCCTAATTGAAATACAGATCGTTCTGTGTGAATCATCATTTGGCAGATATGTCTAATGAGTCGTACTTTTCAAATGAATCATAATTCTCCCTTTCGTATGTTTTGAAAAATGCGTGATTAATTTGATGACAATCAAAAACAGTACATACAATCTTTTAATGTAATGAACGTTTATCCGGTTTGCATTTCATATGTACACGTCATTTCAAATTAAATGGTAACGTGTGTATTTTATTCATCGCTGTTTAATTGACTTGAGTCACAAATAATTGCCTAATAGACATATTTAGTTATAATTAAGCTCTTTTAACAATATTAAGTTGTATAATGTCTAAGGTTTATCATCTATTAAAGTGCAATTGTTTAAATGCGCACCAAACCCAATTTTATATATTTAACGATATTTAATAGTTAGTTTTAAAACCACACATTTTGAATGAAAACTAAAATTTCCTTTATAAAAAAATGTTATTTAATTTTAAATTAATTTAAAAAACTCATGCAGACTTACGTTTTAGTAATGATAATTAAAAATGTATCTAACCTACCTATATATTACATGTTAATGGTATTGCCAAATTTCTTCCCTGTTGAACGGCTGACAATTATATTATAGCTACATTAAGTGATACACAGTTATACATACTCGTATATTAAATAGTGGTGCAATAGTTGTAGTAATACAACAGCAGAAGTTTAAAGTGCAAACTAATACAAACTAAATACACAGAGTGGCAGAATATTGCTTGATTTTGAGAACCAATGCAAAAGAAGAAGTAAATATTTGTGTGATCAAACAAATTGTTGTAATTTACCGAACATAAAAACAAAATAAAATATATCTATATAGGTAAAATATTTTTTGAATATACCCATTACCTTGTATGTTATAAAAATATCTCAAAACTTGGTTCTCTTATTAATATTTATAAAACAATTGAAAATGCTACCTACTAAATTATTTATGAACTAACAATTTGAAGAAAAGGTTTTGTACAATTTAATATTTCAGGAAAGTGATTGTTGTTTTTTTATTTCCAATTAGTTTGCACCTAAATAAATTTTCTGGTAGATAACACGTCAAAATATAGCCAACATTAGTTTTGAAAAAATATATGTAGAATATCCATACTTGTCAAAAATCATAATTTATTTTATTAGCTTAACTAAAAAAGTATATTAAATTTAATATCTAGCTAAGAGTAAATTTAACAATTCATTTTTGGGCAAACTTGACAATCTTTTGGAGATGAAAATGCTGTAAATAGTAATTTTACTGTACAGTTGTTACACTCAATAACTACATAATGTATTATACGAATACATTATACCTTATGTTGAATTTATTACAATAATAATTATATAATATTTTAAAATTTTTAAAAATTTACCAAGCATTGCAAGATTAGAAAACGTTTGCATTTTAAAGTCTGAATTGACTGCACCACTGTAGATCCAACTGCCATACAATATATGAATATAACCAACGTTTCTGCAGTAAAATAATTATTTCGGGAGTCTGAGGAAGTCAATAATAACATGGAATTGGCAAAATAATACATTTTAAAAAATTTTAAAATTAAATAATTTTTTAATATATTGAACTAAGAAATAAATTAAACTCGAATTAACGTATTCCGTTATTATTTTATTTTAATAATATGGTACATTAATTTTGCTTTATCTGATTTTTGAGAAAATTATAGTGAAAACATTAAATATATTAGTATTAAGAAATCGATAGGTAGTTACATTCATTACTCAAGCAAAAAATAATTCAAATTCTACAAAATTATCACTCGTCTCGAAGAAAATAAGAAACATGTTTAGTCAAATAAAATATTAATATATTGTACATTACCGAATATCCAAATAAATGGGTTGCTTGATTATTCATAGGATAAACTTAATTACGCTCAATTTCTTGAGTAATCATTTGTAATTGAATAGTTTTGGTTTATAAAATTAATCAAATCAGAATTTGATAAAACATGACCTCAACTAAAAAAAAGAACTCTATATATGACTTCTGTTTTTTATCATTAATAATCATATTTTAAAGTTTCTAATTCAAATTTTTAAGAATTCGGATTCAAAACTATCAGGTGATTCCATCTATATTTTCTGTAATATATCAGCGTTTCCTAAACTATACGGCACATTTTTTATTTTAACGTTCTGTAACATAACAGTAATATGTTTTAAATATGTTTATAATATACATTATTAAATACTGTAAGTATGCAAAAGTTATACCTTTTTCATTAAGCAATACTTAGTTTAACATATATAACTATTGTATTTTATGTTTATTATATAAGATATTGAATATGTAAATAAAATATAAAAACAAATAATTCATTATTTTTAACAATACCACGTGAACACCACATACGTAATTTAATAATATTATGTAATATGATCGCACTCAAATTCTGAAGATATTTTTTATGTAATATGAAATCATATATATTTCAATATGGAAATTGCAATAGTTTAATTAAAAATTTAATTTATACTTGTTTTTATTAATTTTATTTGCCTTTCTCGACATTATAATGTGATTTATCTCGAATAAAGCTATATATGTGTATATTACGTAATATTATATACTGTCAATGATAAAACTTCTCGGTCAAAATGCTTAGTAAAAATATTCACCACTTATGAAGTAAATTCATATGGTTTTTAATTTTTATAATTTATTGTTTATTTATAGTTTCCTAATTTCAATATTTAAACGGATGTGTCAAACAATCAATACAATCATCATCGGATGGTTCGACATTGCAGTGATATTGAATACTATAATTATTCATGTATTAAGTAGTAATATGCATAGAATATCGAAAAAACTAAACATGTTTAGTGTCCATAATTTATCATTAGCCGGAGCTGTCTTGGATTATAGTAAAATAATTAATATTTTCAATAAATTCAAAATTATTTTATTTGGATATAATAATATTATATTATAAATTATCAACTATAAATTAAATATTTAAACTAAAAAATAAAAATTATGGTCATGTTAGTCTGGTATACATTTGTATCATGTATACAATGTATAACATTGTTAGTTTAATACTTAGGCTTATGAAATTTAATGTATGTTACTTTAATAATTTTGTACATTATTTTTACTAATTATTCAGTAAAGCGAATAATAATTCTGGTTATACACACGCAAGCAAAAAATCACGAGTTTGTGACATTTATGGACGTGTCATGCAAAAATATTATGCATGTGTGCTTGCTAAAATGTAAAATTCGGTTTTTAATGCAAACCAAACGAGTAATATTTTTTATAAAATTGACCACAAAAATGTTTTCAAATAGAAATGCCGCTAAAATATAATGTACTTTAAAGTATAAAATATAAATAATGAAGACGTGATTTTATTGGCTCCCAGACGAGTAATCTTTTGTCAGTACATTGTATAAAATTTAAGTTGGCATTAAATATTAATTGTATGGTAAAGTAAAAGTATTTTTTTAGTGAGATTTTATTATTTATTTTGTAGTGCGAGGGTTTTTTCTACTAGAAATACTTCGCATGAACTTATTCTTGTTTTCAGATATTGATTTTTAAACATAATCGTTGTTATATACTAAATAATATTACAATAAACTAAGTGACGAATACGTTTATAAAATATTTTCTATTATATTCTGTATATTTTATTATGGTAATAAAATTATTGTAATTATTGTATTATTATTTAATTAAATTATTGTAATTGTTGAAATTATTAAAACAATGACTATATTTCGGAAACATTTTCGTATAGATCACTGTAACATGGCCGTATCCAGCCATTATTTTTGGGGGGGGTTTTCAATTTAAGATGAAACTAGAACATGATTTTTAGAATTTTAACCAATTCAAACCATATTAGTTTTTAGGTTTAAAAATGTACTTATATTATTCACCATATTATATAATATACACTCTGCTTTAATACTTACTACTCGTAAGGTATTTCAATTGACAACCACATTTTACATGTAAATATTTTTATAGTTATATAATTATAATTAGAGTAAGTATATTTAATAATTATTAAAACATGTAACTTACATTTTTTAATTTGACAATTTATAGGATTATTAATTTTAAAGTAACATTATTTTTCTTGATGATTTTGAAAACTGAGTAAGTACCTCTTCTGGATCAACATTGATGTCCCGGTGAACTGACATTAAAGCCAATCCATTGAGGCGTGTTTCACCAGTCGAATTTCTGAGATACGTTTTCAATCTTTTTAAAGATGAAAATGTTCTTTCTGGTGTCGCTGTTGACATAGGCATAGTAACTAAGACTTGTAGAAGTTTCCTTATGTTAGGAAATAAAAGAGGGTTACAATTGTCAAGTCCTGCAATTGCTGTTTTTGGGCGAGATCCTTCTTTTAGCCACTTTGTCTTCCACATTGCAAATTCAGCTTTGAAAGCATTAGGCTCAATCAATATCTGAGAATAAAAGTTTACACAATCGTTTATTTCTTCATTGGTAGCGATTATACATTTACTTGGAATGATTTGTTGTAATGAACTTATTAAAGATTTGTGTTTTTGAAATCTATCACAAAGCTGTGATCTGATATAGTCGAGAAATGGCAAAAAAATATTAAAATTGTAATACTCTTCAGAGCTATGAGAAAACACATTACTACGGTGTGTTTGTTTATTAGCGATACGAGGCAAAACAATGTCTTCTTTATTTTTATTCAACATGATGGCAACAACAGAAAACAGGTCTGAAAAATGTTGTTTGTTATTTTCTCTCATTTCGTCTAATACGGCTAACACATCATCAACATGATTGCATGCTTCGACTAAATCAGCATTAATTGTCTGTAGCTGTTTACACAATGTCAATGTATACGAAAAAATATTTTCAATTATTACGAGAGGTATAACAAATTTAGCGTCTTTAATTGTGATTAATAAATGACAAGACTTTTGAGCAGTTTCTTTATTTATTGATGACTCCAATTTTTCCAATGCAACAATAATAGCGGGATATAGTTCTTTGAACCGCATGACACTTTCATGCTTATAAACCCAACGAGTTTCACATAATGCAACTAATGTGGTATGCCTTGTCTCTGAAAGAGTTTCGATAATAGTTGTTCTCAATAATTCACTTCTTTGAGCCGATGAGCGAAAAAATGTTCCAACAGTTTGAATGGTGCTAATACAGTTTCTTATTGAGGGCAATGAACAGGCGTTGGCCAACGCTAGATTGAGCGAGTGAGCACTGGAATGTACATAAAGTGCCATGGGAAAATCTTTTTTTATGTATTCTTGAGCACCATGTAAATATCCACTCATGGCAGAGGCTCCATCGTAACCTTGTCCAACTAAAAATTGACAATGTATACTGTTCTTCTGTAAACACCCCATTATCAAAGTTGCTAGTCCTTTTCCACTACGATCAACAGCCGGTGTAAATTCTAAAAAATCTTCTCGAATTTTTTTATCTTTTTGGTCATAATAACGCAAACATACAGACATTTGTTCAATTCTTCCAATATCTCTAGTTTCGTCCGCTAACACAGAAAAGCACTCGGCAGCATTTACTATTTGGACAATTTTTGACTTGATTATTTCACCACAAATAGAAATTATGTAATTTTGAATACCAGGACTAGTATATAAAGAATTTCTTGGACCATTTTTCAAATGTTCTCCTAGCATAGTGTCACCTGAAGCTACACGAAACCGTAAAAGAGCTCTAAAATTTCCGTCATTAAAATCATTTATGTTCATTACATTTCCATAATTGTTTGATCCACGAAAAGCAATTTCTTGCCTACTACAAAGAATTATGGTTTTTATAATAGAAAGTAAAATTTTTCTATTTTGTTCAATCTGTCTAGAACGTTCAATACTGAGTTGTTCAGTTATATTTTTAGATATTCCTTCATTCACTTTTAAAAAACTATCAGATTTCTCGACACACAATTTGTGATAAGATGTGGTAGCATGTAATTGAAAGTCTTGCAAAGCATTTTTCCAATTAGTATACTCTTTAGAAACAAGTGCACCTAATTTTTGATGGCTACCATTACCTCCTTTTTCTCGAGCAAACAAAACACATAGTCTACAAAATGCTCCTTCAAATAATTGTGAATAACTAAGCCATGGAAATCGTTTTATCCAAGATAATTGAAATCGTAAATTTCTTTTGGTTTTTACAGGGAAAATATATGTTGAAGAAGGAACCCACGGAGTTTTTAAGAGTTCCTCTTTTTTTAAATCGTTAATTTCTAAATTATGGACATAATTACCAATATCATTTACTCCAACTATGGGTGTTTTAGTAAAATTATTGGACATGGTAGAAACAGAAGGAGTATAATTGCTATGCATTGAAGTAAGGTTGTGAATATCAGTACTATTTTTGCTAACTGAGGGAAGTTCTTCTAAGTAAGCTTGTTCAATAGAAACATCTTTATTCGAATAATTAATATTAGTAGGTTCAACTGGTTGAAATTCAGAATTTGGATTGTTTGTCTTATCTTTTTTTATTTGTGTAAATGCAGTGATGTCCAATTGTCTTTGAACTCGTTTCATTTTCGGTATTTAATTTTTGTGTATTAATTCTAAAAATAAACATATTGTGCATAAGTGAGAATTCGCCCGTGTTTATAGATATTTTGGAGCTGTTATAACTAAAAATTTTATTTAGGAAATATCTATTTAAAATGTCTAAAATTAACCTAAATGCCACTTAAATTGTATATTGATGAATAAGATAAATGAAGACATTTTATAAAAGTAATTTTTTTGTGACATTAATTTTCTTACACGAAAAATTACAATAATTACAAGATGTGCTACATAATATTATACATATCAAAATAAAATAAATAAATAAAATAAAATATTAAAATAAATAGGATTGATAAATGATAATATGTATAATTAAAGTTGGGCGTTAATGCATAACTTGCACACTGAATAAACACCACTGATATCTATAATATAGAGACTATGCAGGTACATATTTACATTAACTGTCCAACATATAAACTGGTATAAAATAAATGAGCTATGATATTTTATAAATAATATAACTCTAAAACTATTAAATAAAAAATGGTAGTAAATATACTTACGGAATTCAGATCAATAGAAACGTTTAACAGCAATGTTTACGGCGCACCGCCATGGTGTGTTGTATGACGAGAATCCAAAAGAAAAATGATTCGGTAATCGGTTATCCGAATTAGTTCTATTCGAGTTGAAATTAAACATCGACGATTATTCTAATAAGGTATGTACACTATCAAAATTTGAAGAATACTAAAAATAACTACGTAAATACTCTGGTGCGTCCATATGAACAGCCAAAGCTATGGGCAGGCGACAACGATAACGTCAGTCGTGATCTTATCTCATTGTATACAGAGTTTTACCCGTCGTAAAGCAGTGCATTGTTTTAAATTCAATTTTTGCGCGTAGACATTCTCGTAGACAATTCTATTTTATTTACACAATAATAATACGTCTGGGATAATAATTTACCTTATGTGCGACTTAGACGATGGATTAAGAAACACTTTTCTATTGAATTTCAATTGAATACAGAAAAAAAACATCAAGTGAATAGGCAAAAAAAAAATGTTGAACAAATTTTGGGGAGGGTTTGAACCCGGAAAACCCTCCCCCTGAATACGGCCATGCACTGTAAGCCTGCAAAATTTGTACTTGACGTAAGCACTACCACTACTATCTCGTTACTAAGTTATACTAAAAATTGTATGGTAAATATTATACGTTCGTTTCACCGCCGAAAGTTTACACGGCCCGAGTTTCGTAGTACCCCACATAAAATATACGCGTACCTATTATTAACATGTTATACATTCGTATATTTATAATGTGTATTGAGTGTATACTTGATGTTTACGACGGTGTATAAAACGGTTCGAAACAACCGTAAAAACAGCACATCGGACAATAATTAACGTAGACCACCGGATGTTATCATGAATATACAATTCATGTACTTATAGATAAACGTACAGGTGTGCGTGTGTGTACGTTTTGTGATACGTAGAACGCGAGACCAGTTCACCGGAGTATGCTGCGAACAAATCAACGGGGGCACGCGAACACGCAATCCATTGTAACGAGCCCTAGAAAAACAGTTAGCGCCGCATGTGTGTGTTTAGTTTTTCGGCTTCCTTTATAAATATTACCGTGCGCGCAAACACGAATACATATTCTTTTATATTATAATACCATTAGGCGTATTTGATTGTAATCGATCTATCAAACGATCATCTCGTACACGGGGTGGTTACACGTGTGTCTCCTGCAGAACATGGACTCCAGTTAATAGTTATAATTTGTCGGGTGCAAATCGACGGCGTCTCGGACACTTACGATAATAGTAATTATTCGACGTGTGCACCGGCCCTGTAGCAGTAGTCTACACACATTCACAAACCGGAATGAGAACAATATTATACAGTTTATATATATATTATAATATCATCGGCTCGCGATGGACGAGTTTTGGTCCGCATACCGACACCGTTGTTGCGTATATTCAGCGCCGTCCACTATTTTAATTGTTTCGACGCATCATATCGTTCGACGCGTTGCGATATACCTTTTGCGACGTTATAACACGGACGCTTTTTATTAAAAAAAAAAAAAAACCAAAAAACACTATTCCTATTTTGTTTAATATAAATTACAGTTCATGTAATACTAATGTGTCCATGACATTGCTTAAAAAGTTATTGTACGGGAGACGATTGAATTTGACGGTTTTATCATATTTATAGTCTAGTGGGTATAAGCTGCGACATATTTTGTACACGTAAGATTGCCGAATTTTCTAGTTCCGTGGGAAATACACATTTAATTGTACGGTTATAATATCTAAACCTATAATATTAAAAAAATTCCAACAGAATTAGTGTAATTTAAGAAACGACACAATATGACAATATAACAGTGCACGTAACTATTAATAGTAATAATGTGACCGTTGCTGATTTACTATATTATTTTGTAGAATGGATGGAAAAATATGACTATAATCAAAAAAAATATTTAATGATTATCTTTCATTTTTTTAACATAACAAAATCAGAATTAATTACAATTTTATAAAAGATTATAGTAGACATAAAATGTCATAAAACATACATAGTTTTCCGCAGTATACTTAATATTCTTTATTGAAATTTATTAACTATTGTGGAATTTTAATTTTTTATTTGATTTATTACAGGCGATATTTTGATCTTATTTTAAAATATTTTATATTTATTTGTGATCGAATCGATCAACAAATGATATTTTAATAGTTAATAAATATAGAAATTATTGTATACGACACAAATATATTTTTGAATAAGCAAATCCTTTAAAATACGTAAATAAAAAACAAAAAATTAAAATTAAATTAATTGTAAGATAACCGTTATCAAAGAGGTCTATTATAATATAATATTTGTCATCGATAGGTGTATAGTCTTTAATCTATACGTATTTTTATACTTTATAATTTAATTTAGCACTCGTCACTAACATTTCAAATTATAGATAATCAGTATCGATAATAATATTATAATGTACATATAACATACAATAATTGAATTCTATGAAATGAATATAGTAACTTTTCGAAGATAAATTAAATTTTCCCATATTTTACTAATAATTACTGGCTTTTTAATATTATCATTATTTTGACTGGATATATATTTTACACACCTATTTCGTGCGTGAAGGTCGTTAAAAATAAAGTTTTCTTAACAATCTCTTTATTTTAAACTATTATGAAAAAAAAACCTTACGATTATATTTTTTGTTGTATTATATTCTCAGTTTAGGAACCTCATACTTATAACGAATTTCGAGAGCCAAAATACATTTTAATACGTCTTGAATGCTTATATTATATTTTACATGATTTTAAACTTAAACTTTTAAAACACATTTTTTACGATTTAAATGTTATACAACGATTTTAAAAATATGTATCTATTTTTATAATGTCATCAGAAACATTTTATTTATATAAACTAAATTATTGTAATTAAAACACATATTTGGTGTTATAAAATATCATTTTATTTTATTTTGATTAAATTAGAACTGTTTTTTATCATCAAAAAAAAAAATTAGTATACATGAAAAAAATGTTGTTTGACGGGAATTTATGAAGAAATAAATTAGGTGGTAGTGCTTTCTCTATGACAAAACAACTTAGATTTCATTATATAATACGTCATGCTATTTTTCTAAAATTAAATAATACATTGAAAATCTGAAGTAATAATATATGAAATTAAGAAGACAAACTGTCCAATTGTGTACAAAAATAAATAATAAACTCTTCAATTATTATTTTAACAAAAAGACAATATTTCTTATCAATAAACTGTAAACCTTTAATTTATAATGTATCTTATTTTTTTAGAAAATTTAAGACAAAAAGGTGAAATATATAATTTACTGAAACAAAAAACTCCACAAGTTAACTGTTGTAGTCCGCATTGATAACATATTATCGCAAAATTCTGAATGAAATAATTTACTTCAAAAATCAAATATTTTGAATAGATTTTAAAATACCTATTCAGTTGTCACTTTTTTTATAGTTTTTTTTTCCGCGAGGAAATTTTAATGTTATAGTCTGTTAGTTAATCCATTAAATTAATAAATGTACTATTCGTTACATTTTCCCTAGTTTAACAATTAATTGAATTATTTTGATTCGATATTGGTTGTTTTTATTTTTACACCGTGAATAAATTCGAAGTAATAGTTAGTTTTGGTAATGTTTTTTGATCAAATTAATTATAAGTTACCTGATTTATTTTATTTTAGCGTACACTTTACAATAAATAAAACGTTCGTGAGTCTTGGAACTAGAAAATAAAAATAATTTCGTTGTCATTGAAACAGAGCACTATGCTGTTATTACAGATGGTAAAGACTTGGGTTTGAGAAAACAAGTTCAATGTTATAGAGTTACATTAGCAACAAAATGTACAAATAGTATATACATATAAATGTATATGTATCCTCTCGTTGAGGTTAACAATGCATGTTCAGGGTTATCATAATATTTTGTATGTACAAGAAAATGATTTAATGCTCATAAAATAGAAGTTTGTTTCCACTTAATTTATTGTTTAAAATTCGCCAGTAAATATGCTTCATACATATATATATATACTTAATGATACTATACTATATATTATAATATAGTTATATGGTTAAAATTGTTCATCATAAAAGATGTCAAATTTTTTACATTAACTCTAGCAGAGAAAAACGTATTGAATAATTGAAAACTAATTATAAAAATATTGTTATAGACCAAACCGGAGTGAGAACGTTTCGGATTCAAAATACAAATTGTGTACACATATAATTACTTGGAAAAAATATATCATGCACAAATTTCTCAGTTTTACACATTTAATTCGTAAATAATAACAATATAATTATATACTATATACATACTCAAGAATTTCTCCAGCCTGCAGTAACACACCTGTCTGATCGGTTTGATACGTCGAATGTATTCGTACAATCATAAATACGATGTGTGTGTGTGTGTTGTACGTACATATTTTAAATATAACATGTATAATATATATAATACAATATAATATAATATATATACTAATATTCGATGCTAATAATGTATAATTTACTTGTTTTCGGTTGTCTGGATTATCTCGCGTGCGACCAGTTATATTTCTATTATTAAAACTTATTTCATTCTTCGTATAGTAATAATAATAATAATAATAATAATAATAATAATAATAATAATAAATAAATAAATGAGCAAAATGTTTATGCATTACCTAGTGTGCAACCTTTTATAAACATCCCTATCGACATAATATTATACGAAAATACATAGTAATTACCATTGGGTGTGTATATTATGTGTGTAATAATAATTGATCCTGTCAGACGTCTGCGGCCTGAGCGAATTCCGGCCGGGCATTTTATATAATACAATACATAATGTATGTACATACATAAATATTAAATAATAATAAGTACGAGCGCGTGTTATAATCTGTATATACTGTATGTAGGTATATACATATGTTTTATATAAAAATCGGGGCAGGTGTTTATATACGATGCGAGGGAGGTCGAGCGTGTGTGCAGGAGAGTGGATACTGCAGCAGGATAGGAAGGTCCGTCCAGGTGATAAAGCCGATCGCGGCGGTCTGCTACACTTATTACTATCATCATCAGTTTTACTCCTCGTCCTGCTCCTTCTCCTCTTCATCACCCGGCAACGGTTATTACCGTACAGCTACTACCTTTACACTATTAAGAGTAGGTCTACTGCCTTCATGCCGAACTTATGTATTTATATATATACATATCTATGGTGGTGGCGGTGGGGTTAGCAGCTAAAGGGGTGACGGTTGTAGTGTCGGGGGTGGGAGGTGGAAACCGGTCTATTATTATTACACGTTAATCTGTATCTGGCACGTGGGCCATACAAACAAACCAAAATTCCGGCACCTGCTGTACACGACGGAACGCATACATATTATAAGCTTTATACGTATATAGCTTAACATTTTGTATGGGCGGAACGTTTTTCTTTCAACCTACTCGTGACACGCGGCTGCTGCGCTGCAATATACGATGGTGATCATTGTCAATCCAATTTTCAAGCCCTATATCGGAGGGATTCATGTTACACCGTAGCGTGCGCGAGGAGTGGATATAAAGTTTCCGTTAAATAATGTAATAAGCGAGTGATTGTGTGCGCCATTGTTTTTGTCCGAAATTAACGAACCAACAGCTGTTTATATCGTTTGCGATCGACCATATGTACTCGCAGACAGTCAATTTAATAATTTGGGATAAAAAAATGTTGAAGACCAAACCGTTTTAAAATTATGCGAATAATAATCTTGGACAGGCCTTACAAAAAATACCTTACCATTAAATGAACAGCTTTGTTTCAAATCGAAAATGATTGAAAAAATAACAGTATATTCAAATATTATAGTACATTGTAAATTTATATTCTCGTATTACGATAGACTTGACTATGTCATCATTACACGCCTTAATACATTTTTTTATTTATGAGTTAATATTATAACTTATAACAACACAATGTATTTTTGTGAATTAAATTTTTTAGAGTACATTAAAAAAAAATATTTTAGGCTATACATAATACCGGCTAAATACACCTATTCTATATACCTGATACTTAAGTTTCTAGACGTAATAAATTCATATACGTATGGCTAGTACTTACTACCTAACATACTCTTAGTAATGGCACAGTTAAAATTATAAAAATTTACTTAAACAGTTTTAAATAAAGAGTTATCAAATTTATATAGTTAAACAAATATGTAAATAAATATTTTATAGAAATAAATAAAAAATAAATAAATGCATAGACCAGAATATTATTATATTTGTAATGTATAGGATATATTTGTTATCTGTATATTGTTTCGGGTTATGTAATAAATAAAATATCATATCAAACTGACGGGTAAAGGTAACTCATTTTAATAAAAATCAATAAATATGACCACCCAAACGTTTAGTTGAAGTTTAACTTATTATAATTTAATATAGATTCTAATATATTAAAATGTTAAAACATGAATGAATATTAAACAATATTTAAATAATGATAAATAATTATATAATATTAATCATCTTAGATTAAATTATACATATACATAGCTATAATAAATAATGTGATTGAATATATATTTCAAAATATCTTGATAACAATTTAAAAAAATATCGTTTATTTTTAAACTGATAAAATAACATTTTATTAAATTTATTTTACATATTTATTGCTATGAACGGATGACATTTCATTATCAGTCTTAATAGTTTACAGAAATCGTGTAATGTAGGTACCTACAAAAACAATTGCAATTTTTTTTACTTAGTTTACAAAATATATTTATAAATATTTTTTTGTAAAAATAATTAAATCATATAATAACTACGATTAAAATATAATGAACTTTTAATTAGCTTTACATAGTATAAGTCTATTTTCTTGTTATACATTGTAGACAATTATGTTAAAACATTAGTTTATTAGTTATCTATATGATTTATATTGATCATTAATAGTTTTCTATTAATCGTATTGAACTATTTGCAAGAACGTAACGACACAGTTGAAAATGTATTTTCATTATCTGATTAATACTATTTAACTAAATTAAATGATCTCTCAACTAAAACAAATTAAATAAAAATATCTCTTTCATTGAATGGTATAAAATTTATACATTTTATAAATATATTTAATATATACGATTCTCATTGGAATTTCAAAATAGTTAAAATGACTTATATAAATTGTACAACATGTGTAGATCTATAAAAAATGTAGTTATGGGAAACTTAATTTGACCTCAAAATATTTTCATTATTTTATACATGCATATGTTTATTTTGAAATATGGTACTTAGAAAACAATTCAGTTAAAGTTGAGAATTACCTAACAACCTAGCTGACAAGTTCCATTTTTTCTCATGCACTTTGCGTGATCTAAATTTAAATTGGAATTCACCCCTAAAAAAATCACGGTATCCTGCAGACGTATTCCCTCACTGTTCATTACACATAATTTTTCATAAGTTTAGGTTAATTAATACTTACAATATTTACCTATTGTCAATATTAGTATTTATTAATTCACATTATATTACGGTTTTGAAGTTAATTATCATAAAAAAAAGTATAAGTTGTTTATTAGCGTTAGTCAACTACGTATAACTATGCAATGTGGATAATATGACTACAACGACGCGTTGTTTAGATTTTAAAGTTTATTGTTGTAAGATTATGTTATTATCACAGGTACACCTAACCGTAAAGTTTTTCTATGTATGTGGTCATATTTTTAAATCATTTTTTTTTCAAAACATTAAATTGATTAAATAAAATCGACTGTTAACATTCCAATACATAGAATATATAATTACTTAATGCTCAGATCGTAGTTATTTTAACCGGTAGTTCAACTTGATTAAGCCTTGGGCGTTTTGTTATTTTTTCAATTCCCACCATGAAATGATAAATATACCTATGATTTTTTCAACGTCTTTCGTTTTCAGGCGTAGATCTATTTTAAAGGTTTTCATTTTGTTACTTAATCTCCAAATAATATGTAACGTATTTGATATATCTCTAGCATAATATAATTATTCTATGGTTTTTCGATTCTTCTTTCCTATAATTATACATATCTCAGGCTATGTATACACACACAGCTGACCTATGTAATATAAACGAAGGAATTTCACCAAGACCGAGATATCGATCGGAATGCATTACATTTCTTGAAAAATAACGTTGTACGAAATATCGATGAATTTAATAGTTTATATTATTTTGAATTGTAAACGTATTACATCAGTCAATAATCAATAGGGTTGAGGGTGTGTTAATACACTGTTTTAGTGTACTGATAGTTCATATGATCCCATGCAGACGGTAAAAAATCGATCATGCTTAACAATTTATAATTAGATTTAAAACGAATACTGGTTATATTTGTATGTTCTTAACAGTTGATAGACATTTTTGTGCGGTATGCACTAACAACACTGTTAATCGTTTATTATTCATGTATAATGCAAATATATTATATTTACATCCTTCGAATCGTTCTGTTATTGTTCGTCAGAAAAGATAATCGAAAAACTCGACTCGAGTTTTATCCATGGACCTAGTATTTATTTGAATGTGTAGACATTTTCTGCAAATATTTTCATAAATATTAAATATATTAGTTCTCAGCTGTAAAAAAATTGTTGTTAAATTATAACAAGATAAATTAATGACATAGATTTTTTGCGGTATTTGTTTTCCGCAATTATAGATGTGACATTTTGTATTACGTACATAAATACATCAAAGATTCGATTATTTCAAATAGTCAAAAATTAAGTAAGCATAACTGCTATACTTGAACTTGTATAGGAGAAAATCTATTATTTTCATCTAATAAGATGATAATATATAAGATCATCGTAAAATTGGAAAGCAAATCTGATTCTTCAATTTTTATAAAACAAATAATTTAATCAAAATATTTACATACAATTAATTAGTACTTGATGTTTATTTTTCTACAAAAATTTTAGACGATTAATATTTTTCGATATATTTTATGTTATTAATCGTTTTAAACATGTTGGTACTTATTCCGTTACCGCTAATTTAGTTAAATAATACATGTTTAAGAATACATATGGACGAAAAAGAATAATTTATTTCGAACTCGAAGCCCGGAATATATGAATTCTGACTGTCCGCCCTCGGGTAAAATATGATTCGTTACATCACGTTTCGAACGTAAAACGCGAATGAAATCATGACACGTGTATACCGTTTACACTTTTAACATTACTCATCGGAAAACCATGGAATATCGTGGAAAAGTTAAATGACTGCCAGTTAGGGTTGTCATAAATTTATAAGGCGAAACCGGGACAATACAAACACATTATTGAGTAACATACTTTTTATATAACTTTTAATATATCGAGAGGACCAGTGGCGTACACAAGGAGGGTATGTAGCGGTCGGATTCCCCCTAGGCCTTTTTTTAAATGTTATAAAATAATGTTCTTAGTGTGAGGGCGTTAGAAACATAAAAAATATAATGATAAAATAAAAGTAATGATTTGTTTGCAAATGATCTCTCCCTCATACAAAAGCTATGTATACGCCACTGAATAGGACCTTTAATGGCCGGCAATATAATATTTAAAAACATTTTTCTAAAATAAAATACATTATATATTTATACGTGCAAATTAGAAATTATGTTTTTATTACATATTGTCAATCGATTACGATTAAAAATGTACTTTGAGATAAAATGGTGGAAATCAAAAATGAAACGGTACTACATCTCCTCTAAACGTCTAACCCGGGACATATGGGCGTCCCGAAAACATTTTTCGGACACCGGGACACAAAGTTCAAAACCGGTGATAATCCCGGTTTTCCGGGACGTATGACAGCAACCTTACTGCCCAGCGATGTCAACGGTTGCGGCAGCATCGAGACCGTCTGCTGCAGAAGTTCTGCGTTGCGGCAACGTTGTTTCTACACCGTTGGAATGCGTTCGTGTTTGCCGGCGCGTCCGATCCGCGCGCCGCCGACACGTCGCACGCGCTCGAACACACTTCGTGCTCGTACGGGTACGTTTACGGGTCGCGCACTGTTCACACGTGCGCGCTGGCTTCGACAGTACTTCCGTTGCGCCGGGGCACGCTCGTGCACGCGTATTTCGTAGACTTCGGCGAACAACAACGGGACCGACAACACCCCGTCATCGGAAACCGCATTACGGCCGTGCGCATCGTGTAATAACACGGTCGTTTATTATCGTAACCCTCGGAGAACAGTGTCCGATGTCGCACGTGTTCGTCACACACAAAGCGGTCGTCGCAGCACACGCGCGCACACACACGATCCGTCGCGTGTGTGTTTTGGCTATGCGTCGCGCGTACGCCGGACGGAAACCGATGTCGCCGTCGACAAAGGAGGATGCGTATCACGTGCTACCGAAACCGTCGTCACTGTTATACCGTACGCGCACACGCACACACACGTATATATCGTAGACAATTATATTATGTTTCACGATACGCGCACTGTATATATAGCACCGCAGCCGTGTCGCACGTCATCGGGGTCCCCGGATATCCGCGGTTTGGACTACCGGAAGTTGGGCGCACGGGAACGCATGATTCGTGATGTGTAAAGGTACGACGACGTGCGTACGGACGCCCGTATTTATTTTATTTACACGCGCATACGAGTGTACAGGGTAGCGCAGGACTGAACGTTGTCGTGGATCGTACGTATGTTGCATTCATGTATGTGTACGATATCAAAATTCAATCGTTTGAAAAAATAATACACTCGCAGCCCCCGCCGATACGTGACCGACAATAGTCTGCCTTAGTAGAACTTCGAGTCACGCAGGACGTGTGTTATGCATACCCCTCGTGTTTGAGTTGTAATAATTAGATATTCAAACTGTTCGTATTTCGATCCCGGTAGAATCGTGAAATAAAACATAGTTTCAAATCATATTTACCGCAACATGTGATGTACGAATAAACGTTTTCAGCGAAATCCGTCCTAGACGGACCCGCTAAATAATGAAAATCTGTTGTACACGGATGTTGGATCCGGTGCCAGATCATTAATACTATATTGCGGATGGATTGTGATGGATAAATCCGAAACTATTCTAAAACGTATTACTTGTTTGTTCCAGTGTAATTCCGTTTAGGGCAGTTTTCATGGTGTTATACATACAAAAAAAAAAAAAATCGATCAACTATCTTAAATGATGAAAAATAAAATCAGTAAGGTAAATTTCAACAACTCATTCCAATAATAATACTATTTATGCATAATATGATTAATATACGAGTATAAAAATAAATCGTCGTAATTGTTTAAAAACAAATAGTTCGTCTGAGGGAACATTTATTTTCACGGTACTATATTCTGAGTTATGCCACCTTGTATTGTACGCGCGTATATGTAAATCGTGATAGGCACACTGCATGTGACGAGGTAAGAAGAGAACTTCAGAGGGTCGCGCTACTAGCTATATGCGCGTTTCCTGTGTTATAAGTTATAATACGCGCGTCGTTTATGTGCAGCAGGTATGCGCAATTGGTGCCGCACAAAGACCTTTCGTTCATTTTCCTTCCTTTCGAGGGTTTTATTATTATTATTATTATGATTATTATTTCACTTCATTGCTGTACACCATTGTATTACTCTATTACGATACCCGTTAGTCGATTTTACACGATTTTTAATGAATTCCGTTAGGAATACGCCTTAACAGGATGTTGAGCAACCCTCCTTGTATACACGCGTGTACAACGGACTGTCAAGATTTTTAGCGCTTTTATTTTCTTGATTTCACCGGAAGTCGGTTTTAAAGGGTATAATAATTTTTATTCATATCGAATAACATCATGCCAAAGTGAACATTGTTCGTTATTAATGACACAAATTCATTATCACCGCATTGTGTGAAAAAGCTGTGTGAATATATTTCTGTTTAAAGCCATTGCAGATACCATGTGCAACACTTTTAACAAAATAGGTATCAGCGACATATCGTCATAATCATTTATTAACTTTCAAGCTTATATCAAATTTAAGATTTTATTATTTATCACAATGATGTATCAACATATCGGTTGTAACAACGATAAACGTTGGTCCTAAACATTTCTTTGTGGTACTATAATATACTATCAACAACAATGTGGAAATGATAAAATGTTATCGATAAAAGTTTGAATTAAATTATAGTAAACTCATGAAAATAAGACCATCGAATGGAAAATGATTCATTAAATACAAAATGTTTTAATGTTCAACTTCTGGTGTTTCAGATTTGTCGAGTTAATTTATTATTCACACATTATTGTTGATACTAATATTGAATGTATAATATGGTTATTTATTATTATATTTATAATTAATATCTATATTTCATCTTCGACTGCTAGTAGTAATATCTTTTGTATACGTGCATGCATGAATTACAAAGGTAAAAACATTAAAAATTGCTAATTTATATAACTAATAAAATTATTTAACTACATCTAAGATTTCACGCCATACTGACTCATTATACTTGACATTTATACATTGAAATCGCATTATGCTACAAAAACACCGCTAATAATGTAGCTTGTTTTATAAATACCTATAATATGCTTTTACATATATATTTATCATATTTTATTAATGTTAATATTTCAAATTATGTTTTATTACCTGCAATATTTTACATTATTTTTTTTTAACTGTATTAAGCATACAGACAAGTATTTCAAAACAATGACTATATAATAGATTGGTAATAATTGAAATCGTCCAAAAATTAACTCTATATTGTATATTTGCATATTATAATATAACTATAAATAATGGACATAACGGACAATAGGCCTAATAGTAGTATCTTAGTAATAAAAAAAAAATAAAAATAGATAGTTTGTACATCGAATAATATCTGTAATATTAAAGTCACTGGACTTGCAGTTTGTTGTGGTGGAAATAAACATCACAAAATCTACTACGTGTGACGGAGGGCACGCGTTCGCCTCTTCTCTTTTTCACCGTCATCTTGCTCCTCGTTTTCATAACAATAACTATAATACAATATTCTCTTGGTGGCTACGTTTTTTAATCACCAACTTCCTGCTGCCCACGTATATATTTTTATTTTTTTAAATCGTCACACCGGCTTCACGTACCAATGCGTATGTTATGAATATAACAGCTTTAAAATGAGAGCATTCAACGAGTCGTTAACACAGCATACATGCGTGTTAGATTATATATCTGTGTATGTAAGAGAAAGAAAAACCGATATAGATACAGAGAACCAGAGAGAGAGAGAGAGAGAAACAGACTCAGATATAGAAATAAAGACAAATACAGAGAAGTAATGAGAAAAAAAACCATTATAACAATTATTTAAGAAAAATATAATAGCACATTGCTAGATATCAATATGAATTAATAAATTATTCATATTTATTAAAAATAAACACGGCATTCATTACTTGGATATATGAATATTGAAAATACCCAATTACAGCTTTAAACTTTGTTAAAAAATAACTACAATATATGTTATGAAGTGCTTATGTGTTAAAAAGATTCCCGTAATAAACCAAACAATATTATTCAATTCAATTGAACAAATGTCGTGACTTTTTCAATCTTTATGAGAGTTTTGAGTTATGCATTCATAATATAATGGCTTAAGATTATCATTAATAAATGTATATTGTTATATGATGTATACCCACTCAAAAAATGTAGAGATCTTACGTATTTTTGTTTTGAATAAATATTTCATTTTGGTATTAAAAAAGAATAGTAATAATAAGATTCTATTAAATTAAAAAATTATATATACATATAGTATCATGTAGACGTACTTATGACTTTAATCTAATATATGCTTATCAAAGGATTAAAGAAAAATATAATACCATCAAATATAATCGAAAAACCGTATTTTCAGGAATGTAATAAAAAATAATAACTACTTGTTCTTTATTTTTTATGCCTACCTTATTAACCTCTTACCTGACTTTTTCAATAATTTATTTTACTTTCACTTGTTGAGCGGCACCACTTAATCAAATGTTTATAATGTGTTTACAGATATAGTATACATAGATTGTCTTAACTCTTAATCCAATAATTTGAGTATGTTTAAAAGTTTTATACCTTGATTCTTCATACATTGATATATATATATATTCTTATACTAGTATACTCGTGAGTAATGGTGTAGAATCATTGAGTCGGTTATGTTTTATAAGCTTTATTTAAACTACATTTTTACAATAGTGCAGTAATTAAACGCAATTACATACAAGGTAATTAAGTTTTTATGGCAAAAAGAAAGAGAGACATTCAGCGGTAGCCAATTATACCTTTTAAGTGTATAAATATGCGTGTTATTACTAATTTACCATAAGACAAGGCCGTAACTAGGGGGGCAGGGGTCTAGACCCCCCCCGAAATTTTCAAAAGTAGAAACATTTTAGCAGTGAATATAGTTTAATAACTATAAATTGTATTAAATAATAATGTTAGACCCTCGAAATGTTTTTCCAGTTACGGCCTTGCCATAATATACAAAATGTAATTTATACATATATTAATATTTATATATTAATTTTAACATAATAGTCTTAATTTTTGTAAATACATTAATTTAATAATTAGAATTATGTGAATCTCGTAAGTCATACTAGATGAAAAAAAATCAATTTTAATTTCAACAATATAGTATCATTTCTGATAAAAATAAAAATAAGATATTTACTTACAAATTAACTGAGATTAAGTTTACACGTATTAAAAAAAAATAAAAATGAATCGTTGAAAATTATAAATATTTATTTATTATTATAATAGTATAAGATTATTGAATTAAAATATATTTGTACATGTAAGTAGGTAGATGTTTATAATTTTCACAAAAGTAACAAATCAATAACTATTTAAATATTTATATTTATCTTTTATAAAATTATATTTATTGTTTAAAGAATTGTACAGTTAAGTAAAAATACTTCCTTAATCTTAATAAAGTTAATACAACTATAACCTTTATGAATAAACAATTTATCTATTAAAAATAACAAAGTTATCAATCACGATGCGATACGCACTCATATGCATAAATCATGGTTACATATTGTTATAGGTACAGCGATTATACACATACGTATATATATGTATATATATAATAGTAAAACAATATTATCTTAGAATTTAAGATACCTCATAAAATATAAACATAATATGTACCTTAGATATATCTTAATAAAACTGTAAGTATACGGTATAGTATTTTTGGAAGAAGCCAACTAAACCGAACCAGATTAAACTAAATTAAATATTGAAACAAGTAATAAAATATTTATGAATTTAGTGCTGGAGACGACAGGACTCGAGAGAAACTTTTCGTCTGAATCATCCTTGTTTATTTCGAAATTAAGAGAGAGAGAGAGAGAGAGAGAGAGAAAACATATCTTTGGATATTTATTACGGACCATACGCGATAACCATAACTGCGGTCGACGAGAATCACAAGACGAACACCGACCGCTGCGATATTGCTCACCGGGTAAGCGCGTTATGCATATTATACGATATACCTTAAGTAAACATGTGCGTGTGTATGTGTGTGTATACACGTGTGCGCGTATACCTTGTGCGTGTACCTCCCGTCCAATAAATTCCCGGTCATTGTAACACTTTCGTACGTGATCATGTATAATATCGCTGGCCATTGACAATACGGAACGCCAACGAATAATGGCCATCCTCTCCGCTGGTGCAGTGCCATACATGTGTGCCGCCGCATTGTCGACCGCGTCGCGCCCGCTAACGTGCGAAGAGAGACCTGCGCGCAGCGTGTTTATTTTATATGACTTTTAATATTTTTACCTGGAATCATAAATACCGTATTATCACAATAGTCGCGCGCGCAAACGTGCCGGTGCTCGGATGCCGCGGATTAGTTCGATTTCGATTTCTATTAGAAGGCATAACGCGTGTATATTGTATAATGTTGTGTACATGCTACACACATGTGCACGGGTGTACAGTGTTAATCACGGTGGTAGGTATACGCATCTCCGAGTTCAATAAATTTTCCTGGACGCGGTGGAGAGAATGGAAAAAAAAAACACTTCAAAGCTGTGCGTGTAAAAGGTCTGAAAAAATGTATGGGCGGCGGCGGCGACGATAAATCGTCAATTCGAAGTCACGTTCGATGACATGATGGAAAAAAACGCGACACTGCGGCACGAACTGTTAGCCCACCGCGAGCAAAAAAGATCCCTAAAACCGTGTCTTCGACTACGTATAGCGTTCCAGTAACATAACACCATCCAGTAATTGAACGATGTTAATACATTTTTGAAATGTAAAGAAGCGTTGACCAGTAGCACTGAACTTCTAAAATCTTTCTCGGACCGAATAAAATTACTAGGACCTCAAGCACCCCACCGGCCACAGAAGCCTACATTTTTACTTTGTATAAAAAAATCATTTGTGCTTTCAAATTATAAATATTAAGCATGATTTGTACTATAATGGTCAGACACGTACTGATAGATATCGCATTATACCATTCCGCAAAATATTTTATTATGTGTTTAATTTTAGATAATTCACATTTGAACGTTTCGGTTCCGTTCATACACGTACCGATCCGACAGAGTCCGGCCAGCATTCCTCGCAAGAATAATCGCGAGATCAGAATATTGCAAAGTACAAACCATAAATCAGCTCTTCTGATCCCCTGCCTCATTTTAAAAATGTGGTCAAGTTACGGCCTGACCTAAACATAGGGTTCGGCGCCACTGATGTTGACCATATAATACAATTTTTTTATAAATAATGTATATGTTACCGGAAAAGATAAAAATTCAAGAATTGTCAGTATATCCTAGTCATTGTTGACAATGACTGGAAAGGTTAGACAATGTTATAAATCCGCATTTAAACTAATATCAACACCGCTTTATCGGTGATTTATCTGACTATGGAACATTCAAGTTTTCATGAAATATATATTTATTTTAAATGACAAACATTTTTTTAAATTTTTTGTGGTGTTACGAACGGAGCACTAGGCAAATCATTGCGGAGCACCGAAGGCTTCGCGTAGCACAGTTTGGGTAATGCTGTACTAGATTATATAATTCCAAGTGTCATAGTAATTTACCATGTAATAATAAAGATTAAGATTATGATTCATCCTAAATAGCTAATAAGTATTAAAATATATTAAATTAATTTTTAATGTTATTATCAATGCCTTCTTTTATTAGGAATTGTTATCAATGACTAGGTATTGACATTAATTCCTTACTAAATCAGGCATTATCATTATTGACTAAACATTGTCAACACGGACTGATTGTCATCTTTTCCGGTAACATATATAATTATAATACATAATATATATCTATTATATTGTTTATATTGTTTACTAGTTAGGAATTATATTATTATTATTATTTTTATTTTTTTTGGTAAATTTATGATAACTTTCACAACATATTTTTTTTTTTTTAATGCCTGTATATTTTACGACTCAGATAACTTATTAAACAATGAATCGGTTCAAATCTAAAAAATTGAAAAGAATAACGATTTAAAAAATACTAACTTTTTTTTTAATACACTTACTGAATTTGGGTAAATAAACTTCCATGAAGATAAGTTGATGAGTATTGTAAATTTGAAAAAAAAACAATAATAATATTAATCATATTATTTATAATAATTTACGAGAATTTTAAATTTTAAAGATACTCTAAAATATAGGTACTCGTTATTTTACCATAAAGTATATATCAGTGTTTAGAAACAAATTATTAAAATTGCGCAAATTATTTCTATACCGTGTACAGGGCCAGCAAGAGGGTGGGACAGGGAGGACTAGAGCCCCGGGGCCCGTACGTCCGAGAGGGTCCATCGTTTCGGCCCGGAACTCCCACAGCCTCGGGGCCCTCAGATTCTCAAGATCCTTAAGTTCTCGCTGGCCCTGACTGTATATATATATATATATGTGTATACACACTAAATATTTTTCCGTCACGGGAAAATCTTAGCACGGAACCTTAGCTCCTCCATCCACCATCGAAAATCGTAATCACTCCACACACCCATGGTACACACACACACACACACACACACACACACACACACACACATATACACACCCGTGCGCGATGAAGACATTTGTTTTTCATCGTTTAATATATAAAGGATATCGACGATATCTTCGTACACACACAATTCGTATTACACATACTTCCGGGGCGTGGCGTAAGAGTAACACCTACGACACTGCCGTACACATTTACCTACACGGCGACGTTATTCGATATTTTTGTGTCTTTGAAAATACGTCCGCTTGTATAATAATATAGGATAGCTATTTATTTTTTTATTGAGAGATCCGTCGCAGGCGGCAGGTATACACGGTACAGTGCGTTAGAGTAGTTGCACACTGTAGCAGCAACAGCATGTGTTAACAGAACGGTATCGAGTGGACGACGACGTATCGGATTACGCGTCGGACCACGTGCCACGGGAATGCACAGATTGCCAGGTGTTGACCGTGCTCGCCAATAACAGATATTATAATACGTCTCGCGATGTATTCGCGTATTATGGTTATCATTTCAATCTTTCTCCCTTTCGTTTTGCTGTACACACGATATGCGAAACGTTTACCATTTTCGGAAACTCAAGACGAAATTATTCACGATTCATTAACATCCAAGTGTTAATTGAATAAACGCGTACGTACACGTTTGAATAGTTTTACTGATGAACAATGGTGATTTTTACATCGGTAAAAATTGTTATTATTACTGTTATTGTTATTGTTTTATTATTATAATTAATACTGTCCTACGATGATTTACTGACCGAAATATCTCCAGTATTTCAATTTTGTGTTATTAGTATTAGTGTACGTAACTGCTTGCGATGGTATACCGTGTGTCTTGTACTATGTACATGATTGGATATATAGCGTTGTTAAGTTAACAAATAAATAACTTCTTTAAAGTGATTCAAATCGGATAATGTGCAGCATTCTTATTATTCCTAATGATACGAAATTGAATATTACAGAAAATGCTTACTAAAGCATTAGAAAATCATCAGTGTTATCGATTTAATCGATCAAAAGTTCTAGGAAAACTTATCATTAATAAAATTAATGATTATCAGTTTTATTATTTATACATTTTTGTGTGATTATCTTTAAAAAATATTACAATTCTTGGTATTTTTTAATATTTTTACAAAACGCCTAATAATTAATCCTCGCTTAATTATTACTTTGATAACATTATGCCATCAATTATAACAATTAATCGTAATGTAATGTAGGTTTATTTTTATCCGTTAAAAAAATATTTATGAAAATGTACTTTCGACAAAAAAAAATTACATATTTCAATGTCATTATAGATCGACTATGCAATTATGATAAGTAATTATTATATTTTTGATATTTACAGGAATAACTTTTAGAATATCGCGATTCCAATAATTCCTTATATGGAAAATTATTATCAAAGTGTTATTGATATTCAGTTTTATTAATAATGTGTCTATAAAGCCTATTTAATGAAGACTTATTGTGATATTTTATGTATTGAAGTATAATGAATGGTTTCATTCGTACAACTACAAATTACAACATTTATGTTCCTGATTTAATTTGGTGATATAATAATGAGAGCTTTAATTTACAGTAGTTTTATTAATCTTACATTCTATTGTTAACACTTATACTTATATGATATATATGTTATTTTTAACTGTAACTGTAAATACTCGTATATACGATGTAGGTATAAAATCAATAATGAAAAATATGTTTACCGAAAACACCGCCTGCAGAGGGCCTTTTGAAATTTTGCGCTTTACGACATCTGCTGACCGCCCCCAGCCTAGATATCACAAGGTATACCTACGCAGATGGTTATTGGCGAGGGGGAGAAAAATCAACCTTTACGTGTACAATAACAATAATTCCAAACGTGTTCTAGAATATTATTAAGCAAATGACCGTGAGTATTATAACGTTAAAAGAAATTAAAATAATTTATATCGTATTCAGGAGATTAATTTATAAAAGAAAACTTTTTTTTAACTAGTGAGGTAATGTGATTCTTCTTATATTTTATGTATCGTCCAAGTTATTTTCAAATAATATCATATATATTTATGTATTCACAAGTTCAACTAACTATTTAGCAATCGTAAAATATTTATATACATACATATGTGAATGCGTAAAAACAACTTGTGCAGATACTCTAATTTTTTTTATTTAAAAAAAATGAGTTGCACAATTTTAAAAGCTGCAAAGAAATCATTAAACTGTACCTTTATGATATCCAGCCTTTACAGCGAATGTCATTTCGGTGAAACCTATTCGGCGTAAGAACATTTTACTGAACGGGTACTATGATGAAACGACATTTAGGCGAATGGGTTTAATACTTTTATATAAATATTGTGATGATAAAATTAAAAATAACATGTTTTTGAAGTGAAATAATAATTTATTTGATATCAATTTTAACAATGAATATAGCGAATATAGTCTATTCCAATATAACAATAAAATAAAAACCAAAGAATAGGTAGAATACTATATAAATTTCCTATAATTAGCTATTGGTACAGTTAAGAATCATCTGATTTTTTTTTATTAAAATGATTTTTGTATGACACAATAATATAAAAATCAAATATGGAACAATCGATTACAAAAATAGAAGTCAATATCAGAAAACATTTTAAAAAAAAGGTGGAAAACTTTTCAAATCGATATTATTAGTTTCTTACAAATTTTAGATTACAACATAAGTTATTAATTTTATAAATGACCATTAATGTTTTTTTTTAAATTATAAAAATATATTTTTCATTACCAAAATATTCATTCGACTAAATGTCCATTTGTTAGAATTCCCGTTTGATACAATGTTGGTGTACCAACCAGTGGCGGATATATCTGAGAAAGAAGGGGCCGATTTCAAATTCACTGATGTAATGGGTTTCAACCCACTTTTATTTTATTAGAAATGTATAACCTACTCTAATCAGCAAGAAAATATGTGAATTTGGTTAAATTTAAAAAAAATTCTATCAATATATCAATATAAAGTCTAAAATATCAAATTATAGGCAAAATATACAATGGTGAAGAAAATCCCAAGGGTCCCCCCCTCGATATCCGACATTGGTACCAACTTATTTTAAACTAACTGTAATATTAATTGAGAACAGGTGACAGTAAATATAAAGAGTATATGGAGCGTAACATTTTTACATACATACCTTAGATTTCTTACTACAATAATAATTGTGGATAATTTCATAACATCAAAAATTCAGTTTCAATCAGAAATTGATCGTTTTAAGAAAATAATTCGATTTTAGAAGTATTGAAACAACATTATAAGTATTTTTTATAATTTTAAATATGTAATGGACACATCATAAATACGAACATTTTTTAACCAAACCAAATTGTTTTTTTTCAAACAAATATACGAATTATTCATACACAATACATTTTTATGTTCTTTTGTGTTATTTTTTTTAATTTTTTTTTTTCTTAACGGTTGTTATTAAGCGTTACGCGCCAAGCCAAAACTGCCAAAATTTGCTTGATTTTCATGTTGATAATACAAATCAGATTTAATATTTAATAAATACCGAATCGTTTTAATGTGTTTAGCGACAGCTAGCAATAAAAGAAAAAAATAACATTTTTTTTTCTTCCACTCCATCAATGTTTGTTGCTTACCAACCGAGAACTACCTACCGGGTGCATGGGAACGCATTCGGAAATACCGGTGGGCCGTGTATAATTATTTTAACTAGAGGAAGAAATTAATTATTTTTCTGAATAATATCCAAAGAGAAGGTAGTTTTTTGTTCTTTACATTTTTTTTTTTTACAGTAGTACGGTGATACTAACGAAACCAAAGCGTTTGTATTTTCCGGTGTCAACTATGACAAATCGTGTGGAAGATTATTAACCAACATCTAAGGCCAAGTACCTTAAATTCATCAATTACATTTTAACAAAGATTTAAGGACAATATCAACAAATGAGTAATGTTTTGAAGAATATTCGTTGGAAAAATGTTATAACTTAATTTGTTAATCGTAGGCATTATATAGTTTAATCATATATGTCAAATAAGATGTGTATTGTGTAGGGATGTGAATTTTTACAGAGTGCATAAGTTATTTTTAACAAGTTCAAGTTGTTCTGGATGAAAGGCGTTAGATAACTTTATTCATATAATCTTTTTATATCATTAAACTATATATATATACCCACCACCTCTTTACATACTTCTCATGATACAAAGTTTGTAAATGTTAATATTTTACATAATAAAAAAAGATATGCTACAGAATCTTTAAAATGGATAAGTCTAAAATTTACAAATTATATTCGGGTATTTGAATATGTCATGTTGGTTTTGTTTCATATAATGGGAATAAACAGATAAAAAGATTTAGAAAAAATATTTTGAATTTATTGATCATTTTTGTTGAATTTGATAATGGAATATTATACGCTGTTCATACTGTTAACAGTAAAATTAAAGAAAGTATTTTTTTTATGTACATTAGGGACATTAAAAAGTGTGCAATAAAACTGCATATTTGAAAATAGTTTTGGAATAAGAGTTTTTCTTAGTCTTCAGCTGCCAAAAGCTTAACATAAAATTATATGAGTACATGTATCGTAAATTGAGACGATAAGAAACTATATAAAAAGTTTTGTTTGAAAAACAATGCAATACAAAACTGCTGATTTTTATCTTAGTGATACGTATTACAATATTTAATAGAATAGTAAATTTAAAAAAATATAAGTGAAACAGTAAAACTTTGCGAGTAAATATACACTTAAAGCTTAAAGTGATTTTGTGCATGTTGTATTCAAACCTATTGTTAGTTATAATATATAGATAGTTCATAAATTGCAGTAGGTATTTATCAAATTAAAGAGTTCCATTATATTTTTGATTTTATGATGCACAGAACAATAAACAGCAATTGTATTATTTAGTAATATATTTTATTTAACATTGTTAGTAGGACTGGTATAACCACGGTAAGTTAAAATATTATTCAACACTCAACAATTGATATTTTTTGAATACAATTTATTTTCGTCAGTAGTTACCTACGTGTTATATTAAAATTACAAATTGTTTTATCAATGTTGATAGTTACGTAATTGAATGAATTAAAATTAATTCTTTGCAGAAAAAAGGTTTTGTAAAAAATAATAATCAAATATTTTTTGTGAATAATTTGTGAATAACGAAAGTGTTTTTATTTATGTTCAAACGTTAATAATTCATTTACTTAGAATAAAAACAAAAGGTTTCACCTTATCTCAATTAAAAATGTAAATTTTAATAATGGATTTATTTTAAATTATACATGTTATTATAATAAATGTTTCAATGACCAAAAAAATAAAAATAAAACTGTGCATAATTATTTTATATTATAATATGTATCCCAATTCCCATTGTAGTTTTAAATAAATGATCCTTCGTGGCCTGCATTCGTGTGTTCAAATGAAAAACCACTTAAATTTTAAATTAAAAATAAGGTAATGTCAATGACCCTATTAAAAAGATATTAACCTCAAAAATAAATTTGAGTGTTAATTGTGGATATCTGACTTTGTAGTAACATAATATATTATATGAAATTTACAAAGAGTAATCCTAGTTAAGAAAATTGCATCTAAGAAATAATTTTTTTCCTAAATTTTATGAAAAAACTTTTTATTGAGTATTACGAAAAAAAACGTAAAAAAACCGTACCAATTTAAAAAGTATTATGTATTTTATTAAATTATATTTATTTTAATATTATAACTTATTTCAATACAGAAAAATAAGCTTAAGTAGTAGTATATTCTGTTAATGAATCAAATAATCTAAATTAATATGTCATTGAAAAATGCAAAACATTACTTATCCAAAAAAAAAAAGTAGTTATTTTCTTAAAAACTAAATTCGTCGTTCAAGCTCATAAACTAAAATATTTTTAAAGCAATTGTTTGATTAAAGTTGAAATGTAAAATAGGTAGGGAAAAAATAACTGCAGTATAATGAAGTTATTTCCAAATGATGTAGAATTATGTCCTAAGTTAAATTACTTTTCAATCATATTAAATGTTAGTGAAGTTTCGAGAAAAGTCCCTCCATTAAATATTATTATATTATGTGTTTGTACAAGCACTTAGAAATATTTGTTTTTATAAGAAACTAATTTTTACATACATCACTATAGTCAATGAGATATTTTTTAATTAAATGATTATCGAGATTCTTTTTTTTTTGGGACGTAATAAAGTTCTTAAATAATTTTAAAGTAAAACTTATTGCATTCAACTATTGACTATACTCGTAAATAAGAAATGAAATATACGAAATAAGTACCAAAAAATAGACAGTTACTTTAAAAAAAACAAAAGCCATTAAAAATGTATAAGTAAATCCAATATTGATTAAATATTGTTTAAAATTCAAAACTCAGTTACAGTTTTATAAAATAATTATAATAATAATAAAAATAAATGATAAAATGGAAATTGAAAAGTGTAATGTATTTATTAGGTACTGATTTAAAAAAATAATTGAATTGCTTAACATTTTCACAGCCATTATGATTGTAATTTTAGTTTTTAATTTCGATGTTTACACAAGGGATTTTATATACTAGACTTTTAGGGGCATTAGATAGACGGTTTATATGTTATTGTATACTACCTTACAGATCAAAACAATTTTTTAGATTCTTATTTTTACGTTGGCATACGTGGTACCTACATAATTAATGTTATTAGTGATAGTTTATAGTTTTTTTGTTGTGTATATAAAACTGGGGTATTGAGTAAGTATTAACGCCTTAACGGTGTTCATCCGGTGTATCATTTCTATGTAATAATGAATGAAGAACAAACGGTTTTTTCCCGTACACGTTAGATTCCAATTAATATTAATTTATTTCGTAAAATATATCTAATTAAAGCTATAAATGTAATATATACACAAATGAACTAGTTTATCTTGGCATATTTTATTGGACTTAAAAAATAAATAACTTGGCTTACTTAACCTATTATGGTACCTATATGTTTATATATGAATTATATGTGAATGTACACTATACATATGTATGATATTAATTTTCCGTATATTATAGAGATAATTGTTGTAAAATTAACCAAATTATACTAAATATGTACATATATATGCAATAAATTAAATATCTTAATGTGTGTATCTAGGTCACGGTAACGGTCAAAAATAGTAACTGAAAATCGTATGCTGACTTTTAAACGATTAAAGCAGGGGTCGGCAACCCGCGGCCGGCGAAGCAATTTTTTATGGCCCCACAAAGGTGGTCAATTTTTGTGTTTTATTTTTGTTCAATAACATTTTTCATACAATTTTCAATGTTATTCAATTCTTTTTTCTTTATAAATAAAATCTAATCTAATCGTTAATAGTTGATGTTTATTCTATATAGTTATATAGTCAGTTTAATCTATGAAATTGTTATTATTATCTAATCGGAGTCGAAGATAATAATGATATGAATATACTTATATATATTTAAAAATTAAAATTTTAAATATATTTAATCTATGGTCATAGTTATTTTGTGTTTGTAGCAATTAGTATTACGCCCGTACGTGTGACTGTTTACGTTTGTAATAGTTTCATTTTACAAGTAAATTCAAACATTATGACGACTAAAAAAAGAAAAATTTGTGATGAACATCGTTTTTTTTATTAATTCTTGGGTTGATTTATACTTTTTCGTCGAAAACAAAGGTAAGCCATTATTTTTAATTTGTCAAAAAATTAAAATTTCTTAAAAGCAATTTTTTCCAGTAACATTCGTATTTTTTACACTCATATTTCTATGTAAAATAATCAAATATAATAGCAATACAATTATTAGTATATATCATATGTAAACATTTTTTTTTAATATGGCCCTTGATAAACATTTGAAAAAAAAATGGCCCACGTGGTTCAAAAGGTTGCCGACCCCTGGCCTAAAGGGTCGGAAATTATTGAGGTAGGTTAAAAAGCGATTGTTCGCTGGAAGATGTAGGAACATACAAGGTAGTCGGAGGGTGATTAATTGATATACAAATGCTGATCCAACCAACAGTTGTTCAATTGTGCACGTCTTGGCTACTTATATATATATATATATATATATCATATCTATCAACGCATTTTTCTAACATATTCTACGCAATTCGGTTATTATTATTACGATTGCATACTATAACAAAATGCGGCACCTATGCGCGTACAATTTCGGCAAAACATGTCAATGATTTTCGTTTTTCTGCATACCATTTCGACATATCTCATTAAGTCAACCGTTAACACGCCCGTGTAACGTAATATATACCTGTGTGCAGTTTCACGAACGTCTAACGTTTCCAGTTCTCTTCGTATAATATATTTATCACACTAAGATTAAATAGCGAATTACTAAAATCAGCACGTTAAAACGATTTCTGGACGCGTATGACCGTGTTCGGACTACGTTCTGTAGACGTTTAATCTGAAAGCGCATGAAACAACGACGGTCGGGGAAAACGACTAGTATTTCAACATGTACACGTCCATTAGTGCGTTAAAAAAAATCTATCCTTTCGTACGTCGAGCGTTTGTTCAATGAGCGCAAAAAAAAAAACAATCCCAAGAGATATGGTCTTACCACCAAAGACTAAATTCGGGCACCATTGTCCGTGTCCAAGGCCGTCTTAGGCTATGCAGGAACCCATGGGCACTTGAAGCTTAGGGGTCTTTAAAGTAAACCAAAAAAAGGTGAATAAAAACATAAAAAGCTTATTTTGAGTATGATGACTTTTGTGAAGCCGGAAAATTATTCATTTTAAAGAAAAATCTTTTGGAATAATGGGATGAAAAATTAAATATACCTACTTTAATCGCCCACAATCAAGCGTTCATTATTTATTTGACTGCTTTTTTCATAAGCAGTCGTATTATTATGTTACAGATTAAAATTCAAAGTTGTAATTTCTATTATTCTGGGCCCCCAATCAGATGGGAGTCCTAGGCACGTGCCTCAAGTGCCCAAAGGGTAAAGATGGAGCTGTCTGTGCCTACCCCGCGTAGCCGACGTTTCGAGTAAAACGATCGGTCTAGGGAATTAACAGATGAACGGAGTCGCGCGCGCCATTACGTTCGTGGAGAATCATCGCTGCGAGTGCACCGTGTTGAACTTGCTGGTGAGTGTTGCCGCCAGAAAAGTGTAGCGCGCGAGATTAACGGTTTTGGGACGCGTGCCAATAGGGACAGGAGAGTGAATCAGCGGTGTAGGACAGTGAATGTGAGCGAGTTTGGCTACTAATGCACCTGGCCCGGTGGCTTCTGTTCGCCGACCGTGTCGGCGACTGTGGCAGCGACAGCGAAACAAAGGAGGTGGCGCTGGGCCACGACCACCAGACGGACGGCTGAGAGAACGGAGGCAGCAGCAGACGGAAAACTGACGCGGGCGGATCGCCACCGTCACAATACGACAACGGTACACACGTTAATGAGAGCGCGCGTACCGGTGATGCTTCTGAACCCGCGTGGTCGCCGCGCGAATAGTGGCAACGTGCTGCGGCGGCGGCGGCGGCGGCGGCGAGTTGTTTGCGGTAATTATCAACACCTGTCCCCGCTTCGTCGGCGCACATCGCTCGCGACCGTCATGTTACCACCGCGGTATACACATAGTATATATTTATATACAGCTACGTATTTACCTCGTCTAGCCACTTCTCGCCCGTCCCCCGCCCCAGCTCGCCACCACATATGACCTTACTCATACACGTCATCAGACCGCAGACACGCCACGACGACGACGATGTTCGCTGGAGCATCGTAAAAATATATTTGGAGTTTATAATAAATATTATGTACCTGCATTACATTTGAATTTCTATTCAACGAACTTGACGGTCATTCGGAAATTATTCGTTAAACAGAAGAAGTGTTGTTAAAAAGCAATGTATAATTTTTCACTTGCTAAGATGTTCACTGTACGAAATATATGCAAAAAATAATATGTACGATAGTATAACCTAAAACAATAATTTATATATTAAATAAATATAATACCGCAAAATTATGAATAATATATAAATATTAAGTATGTTAGTCAAGGTACATTAAGTAAGTATTCTTAAATCATAATTAATTTAATTGTTTTACCTATGATTATTACAAGAGTGTAATGATTACACTCTCGTGAACAATTGTACAAAACTTAATTGTTTAAATAGGTTAAAAATAAAAACGTTTTTTTATGAAAATTTCCTAGTTGCAACAAAAAAAATTGTTAAATAATGGTATGTAAATTCTATTCTTTGGTATTTAGTCATATAGGTTCTTCTTGAAGTTCCTATCCTTTTCGGATGTTGGAGATCCTGTTGAATATTACTTATATTTCTAGTGATGAACGAAATAGTTCAATTGATGTTATACTAAACTAGTTTCGGAAATTTTTAGCCAAGATATCCCTTGTCTACCAGCACTTCTCTTGCCTTCTATTTTTCCTTGAAGTATAAGTTGCAGCAATCCATATGTATGGTTATTTCTCATAATGTGACCTAGATATTTTATTTTCTGTGTTCTTATAATTTTCAGTAATTCTTTTTCCTTTTGTATTCTTTGTAGTACGCACAGGATGGAAACTCGATTTGTCCATGAGATATTTAGGATACGGCGATAGAGCCACATTTACAATGCCTCAATTTTCTTATTCAATGTTTCAGTTAATGTTCATGTTTTGGTACCATATAATTAAATAAGAAAGATATAACATCTTAATATTTTAATCTTAGTGCCTAGTGAAAAATCATGACATTTAAGTATCTTAGACATTTTTACGAATGTCCTTCTGACCATCTCAATTCGGCATTTAGCTTCTATTCCATGGTCCCATTCCTCATTTACCCATGTACCAAGATATTTATATTTTTGAACCTTCTCTATTTGCTGTTCCCTGATTAATAGTTTTTCTTTCAAATTTTATTTTTTTTTAATTACCATACATTTGGTTTTGCTTATGTTTAGAGACAACCCAAAACCTTCACTTATATCCACTATTCTATCTAAAATTTTTTGGAAGCTTGAAATATTATTCGCGAATGTAACTGTATCATCAGCATATCTTATGTTGTTAATGCATTCACCATTTAACCATTTACTTTTATGTCCTCGTTAACTTCATCCAAAGCTTCACGAAGTATGAATTCCGAACATAAGTCATACAGGTACACCTATACAATTTTATACGGACAGATATAATATTTGTATATACTTACTCATCACAACGTGCTTTGAGAGACGATATGTTCTCTATTAGTACATTACTTTGACGTAATTATAATATTATTTTAACACACCGTCGCCACCGCCGCTGCTTTATGTTCCCGGATGAGGAGCGTACGCGTATAATAATAAAATAGTATGACGACAACGGATCTATTGTTAGGCGTCGACGAGATTACTATGACACGTATTAAAACGTTAAAAGAAAAAAAAACCTAACTTAAATAGATACCCATAACATATTATAGCACATAAAGTTACTCTCTATGTCTATATGTGCATACGTTCGAGAAGTTAAACAGCTCAATTTATCTTATTACGCACCAGTCCATGTACAATGACCATACACCATTTTCGTCGATACGCATTAATCTAATTTCAATCATGATGCCAAAGTCGCCACGTTTTTATCTGTCAGGTCGATCACTGATCATCAATGGTGACACACATTTAATGGAATTAGAGCAAAAGTAACATGAACATCAGATGTATAGCGGTTTTGTCCTCTGCAGTAACACCCCTTCTATATTTCATTGTTTAAATTAAATCGTCGATTGATTTATTAGTTACCGCTACAAATATTCATAGGTAACAAATAATCACTATGAGTTGAATTTATTTATATATTTCATACTCATCATGATGAGTTAATTATTCAAGTTAATTTGTATAAAAATTAAATACCCAGATCATATCCATTCTCTTTTATACCTACATATCGACTATCATTCTATTATGATAATGAAACAACTGTTTTATTAGAAGAACTTTTGCACTGATATTGTCTTAAATGTTATTTACGATGTACAATGCTCATCATAAGTAGTTGAATTCACTTAATAACATTATATACCACTCGAACATCATTACAAATAGATAAATAAATTACTCTAACATTTGAAATGAATGCAATTTTTTAAGATTAAATAATACACATTTCTTTAACAGGTGGATGGTCTGCTGTGTTCCGAGAACTAAATTTTTGGCTTTCTCTCGGCTCTGTTGATGTTTATATAACATATTTTTATAAAATATTAAGGAATGCCAAAAATGCAGTATTGTATACATACGTTTTGATTTACCATGATTGAAACAATATTAGATTCTTACCTCACATTATATAATAATAATTAATAATATAGTAATTATTTATGAGATTATTCGAGCTGAGGCTATAAAGTTTGGTCATTAACTAGTCACAGTTGAATGTTATAATACAGTGAAACCTGGATATAACGGACAATCACTGGACCAAAATAATTGTCCGTTATAGACAGGTTTCAATGTTTTAAAAATTACAATTTTTACGTACATTTGTATTATTTTATATTTTATAATATGTGTTAGATATAAATCTATTAATATTATATACACATTACACACATACATTATAAATTTAATTTTAATTATTATTTATATATTACATACATACAATGACATATAAATTTGTTATATTACATTAATATAAATTCATTAATTATTTCTTAAAAAATAATTCTATTGATGGTTGTTTTTTGAACTTCGATTTGGGAATTTCCAACTCATGATGAATGAGTAATTTGCGGCATGGGAGGTGGCATAGCTAAGGAAAAGATGTAAAACTTTGAGTGCGAACCGATAGAAACTGAATAAAATCGTTTGATACTCTTGGTTATCATTTATACGTATTGTAATTTATATCTGGATATATTTCTGTACAAATTCCAACTTTATAAATTCAATAGGTACTCGCAATTAGCATTATCGTAATCGGCAATAATGTAATTGGTCGTAATCCGTGTTTTCACTGAATGACCCAATTGCGATCCTTATCGACGCTGTTTCGTAGCATGTATGTATTTTTGTCCGTTATGAAATTGTCGGGTTAAATATTAGTGTCCGTGTCCGTAATAGAAGGAGTCCGTTATAGACAGGTCGAAATTCATTGGAATGCCTATCTTTTTGTCGGGACCTGGTCATTTTGTTCGTTAAGAGAGGTGTCCGTTATATACAGGTGTCCGTTAAGTCAGGTTTCACTATATTTATAATCTAACCTAACTATTTTAATTAAATGTAAAATGATTAAAAATTCAATATTTTTTTATTTTTAATAACTGATAGTATACAATAAATGTGAAGCAATGTAATTTATTATTAAGTTTTCCAGAACATTGAATTTATTTCAATAGCTACTAATAAAAAACAAAGCTAAACTTAAAAATCAATGACTGAGAATTTTTTAATGTAATTAATCAAACGTTGATAATATAAGACTGAAATTTAAATTTTATTTTAACATGTTTGGCTATGATATAGCATTCAATATAATTAGAACGAAAGAACTACCGAATGACACAAAATAATAGTGCTAAAAATATAATGTTCAACTCCCCGCAAGTTCCTAGTAAACAATTTTAATTTTAATTGTGTTAATATTATATCAAGCCGAAAGATTAAATAGCATATTCAAAAAATAGATCATTTATTTCATTCACATTTATTTTTAAGCTTTGCGCGTTAAAATATCAGCAATATAATATTTCGTCTTGGATTTCGAAGACTTGGCTCATACCCATCATCTCTAATGTAGTTAGAATCTCTTGTCGCTTTTGTTAATATCAATCAATGTGTTCATACTTCTAAATTCTTAAACAATATTGAATTGCATTTTAAATCTTCGTCTTATAAGTGTAATTTTTTTATATTTTACAATAGTGTATAATTTTATTTTTTAACGTTTTTTTTTGTTTTTTATAAGTATTCGGATAATAATTCATAAAAATAAAATTATGCGATATATGTACACTGCTAGTCATCTGCTAGTACTATAATTATATATTACACAAGAAGTAAACAATATGCATCGAACACATATGGTAATATAATATAACTTCTACATATGCCAAGAATCTAATATGAAATACAAAATCCATAGTTATTTTTAATTTCTAAACAACTGCGATAGTAAAATATTATATAATACACAACGAGTATAGAACAGAAGCAGTTTAAATATTTACATCCTACCGGTGTAGATCAATTTAAACTACCTACCCACCCCGAAAAAATTGTTCTTGTTTCACTCGATTTACATGATAACTGCTTTAACATTAAAACGTTAATTATATGTGCTTATAAATATATTTGTTGTCTACTAAATTTTAATTAATTTAACCAATATAATACCCAAAAAATATTTTTAATGAGGCCTTAGTAGAAGGGGCTTACAAGCCACCTGCTATAAAGAGTACCTATTATAACATTTTTGTATCGATTTTATTTTTCAGAGTACTGTTCAAAAATATGCACCCATCATAGCAAAATTAATACATTAACCTTCATTTAAAATCTAAATTTTCACATTGTAACTTAACAATAAAATATAATAATATAATAGATTACATTTATTTATGTAAAAAACATATTTTTCTACAGTTCTATACGGTTTTACGGTTATCTATGTTAATCATCATTTTTAAATAATTCACAAACATTTTTATAATTTGCTGTAGTTTTCTGCATTTATCGTGATAAGTTTTAAAAACCTGGTATGCTGACTCATTGATAAAATATGAGAGTTTTCACAATGTATACTTCAAACATTTTTCTAGTTTCCGAGTTTGGGTAAAAAAAATTTAAAACATGCCCAATGCCCACTGAATATTAAGTTACTATCAAAAATAATTTTTATTAAAATATTGAGCTAAGAAAATGTATTCTTTAAACTAAATTTATCAATCTTAATATTTTTATACTATAGCAATTCAAATTAAATAAGTAATAACTTTACTATAACTTGATTATTAGAATAAATGGTATATAAGTAAAAATATTACGTCGTAGGATTGGATGGCATCAACATATTATTTGTCAGTTTCTCCAGACAATAATATTATATAATAATCAATTTACCTTGGAATATAAAATTTGTCAATAACATCCGATCAACTAGTTATTATTGATTCAGTCTGACAAACATTACACAAATGCATTACAACTAAATACATAAATTCATCAGCCGACTCTAAACAAAAATCCCTGTATGGCCGCAACTGTCACTTCATAATTGCGGTGTCTCCGCAACTGGATTTAAAATACCTCTAAAATTTATGGGTATACTTTTATCTTTCAAACTCGACCTTGAAAATTTGGTCCAACGAACAATTGTAGTAGTCTTTTTAGTAAATAACTAAGATCGGGTCACTTTTAAAGAGACTTATTTTCGGTAAAAAAAATTACTATTTCAATAGTAACAATATCCTGCTTCCTGGACACCCACAGTATAATAGGTCGTAATCTAGACTACAAACCTACTACAAACCATTAAACCAATATTTCGTACCGTTCTTTTTTTTATTTAACAAAAAATACTCGACACACCCGAAACTAACACTGTTCACTGTTCACTGTTATGTACTACCATCCCGCTAAATATAAAAATTTACTTAAAGGATATTCTATAATATTTTGACGATGGCATAAACCATGAGAGCATTTTTACAAATAAAGTAATAAACTATGATTTAAATTATAATGTATTTAATTTGAAGAGTTATTGTAAATGAAAATAAAAAGTATTTGAAATTATTTAACTACCAACCCAAAAAATCCAAATTTTATATTAATGACTAATATATTGTACAAACTTATCTTAATTTTATTTCTATCTATATATTACCAGTTAATAATTTTATAGCTAATACTCTAGATAGGTTTTTAACTGATTTTATTATGTTTAATGTTTGCTTTTTGATTGTTGTCTAAATAGATTCTATAAGTATTATTTACATGTATTTAAATATTATATAATATTATGTTAAAGAACTATGTTTTTTCACAATCATACGGTTTCTTGCCAGGTACGGGTTTAACAATTTTTTGCCCCTATGAAAAATTAAATTTGTCGCTCCTATCCAGAAAAAATAACTTTTACGTAATAAAATATCCTTAATTACATTTTTTCTCTCGATATCTAATATGCAATTATTTTTTCATTTAAGTTAATTAAAAAAAATATGGATTCAAATTTATTGTCAGCTGTTAATTTTTATTGATTAAAAATGTATATGAAAAAAAACATTTAATTAATACAAAAAATGTTATTTATGATTTTAATGATTTTAAAGTTAAAATAGGGTTTTTTTCTAGGTTTCATTCTAGAGGAGTCATCCATAATGTCTTCATAATCTAATAATGACGTAAGTCACTCCCTATAGTTAATATAACCAAGAAATGTAATTCTTGTAACATAATTTATTGTAAATAATTCTTCATTCCTTTTAAAGCTGAAAAAGAAAGTTTGGCGGTATAGTTATTAACTGGTATTGAGACAAATATTCGAAAGGCAAATTCAATATTTAGATATAGATATTTCATATAAATTCATAAATTACTAGCAATGGCAAAACCGGTGTAATTTTCTTTTCATTAAAACTTGTAATTTGATGAGAACAAAAATGTAATATTTCATTAAATAATTTTATTTTTTGTTATAAATTCATTTTTTTTTAAATCTGATTTGTAAATCATCAAATTTGTAACCAATATTCAACAAAATTTTGCCGGCTTATGCGGCCGCATAGTTCGCAGTGCCTTAAATCCGCCCCTCTTACTTACTATAGATGATTTAATAAAATAAAATATACTTTTTCGAAGTGAATATTGGCTTATTGAAAATCCGAGAAATACTCCATTGAATTAATACTTTTTAAAAGGCACCTTGGACCATTTTTTTAAATATAATTGTTATACAACTAGAATAATTCCGACTAATATTTTCCTATGTCCATTGTTAGTAATACATTTTTGATTTCAAAGTGACTTATTACGAAATTATTATAGCAATAATAAAATATAACAACTAATTGTACATGATTTTAAATGGTTAGTTGTTATTTATGAAAATACATAAAAAAATAACAATAAAAAGCATTATTATTCCATATAAATTAATAATAATACGATATCATATGAATAAAATATTCGGTAACATTAATTATAATTTATTCATACCTATCAATATGTTTTTTAGAACATTTTACGAAACACTTATTAGTATTTTAATTTTAATTTTTTTTTTTTATAACAAAGTTATGCAATATATCATTTTAATAAATAATATGATTATTGATTTGAGGTATTTTTGAATAATTTTGAATACATTTCAAAAAAATATTAAAAAAATCACATTACTTTTAACAACTACTAAGTACCATTATTAAAAAATTTCTATTGTATTAACAAAGAGACTTTATATAAATATAAATATATTTATATAAAATATATTCATGTAAGTTAGAAAATTTGATTTCGTTTATGGCATCCAGAATTGGTAGAACGTCTATTTATTACTCAATTAAAAAAATACCTATCGACTCTCATTCACGACTTGGTCAGAACACACAAAAAACACAAGGCCAACAATGACCACCGTAGCGGCGTGCTAATAAAATCAACAGTATATTGAGGTGGTAAAAAATCATAATTATTTATTGTTTTGTTGTATGCATTATATAGTTTACGTTAATGAATAATAATTAAATTTATTTAGAAACATAATTGCATTTATTAATATGAAGAATAGTTATATTAATTAAAATAAAAATACTTATATAACATAATAAATTGTGTAAATGTTTTATTGTACTGTTTTATTATATTTATCCAAATTATTTGATTGCACTTAATAAATTTAATTTTAAGGTTGTGAACAAATAATGTTATTGAATATAATACATACATGTATTATTTTCTGAAAATGTTTTTTTAGAAAAAAAATGTTCACCGTGAAGTAAACTAATTTATGTATAACTTTTATAAATATCGGACAGAGCGAACAAACCATAAAGAAATTCTCAAAAGGCTTTTGAATCGATTTATAAAAATAAAATAATTATGTACAAAGTTTAAATATAAATTGAAGGATTTGAAATATAGAATAATGACTAGTTCATGTAATTCGGTGAATTATAGAATGTTTGAAGGCCCGAAAACATCCAAGTTAACTATGAGAAACTTAAAATAATGTAATATTATATTAAAAATAAATGACAAAATATATTAAACGAATAAATCTTAATGTACAATTAGCAAATGGCTTGATTATATTGTAGATGTTTTCGTTCTATGATATTGTTGTTTTATGGTCATTCGTTAAATTTTCTAACCTAACCTTTGAATAACAGAATATAAACTCTACCATAAGGTATGGCCATGGCGCTCTAAATGTTGTTAACGGAACAATCCGCAAAAACAAACACGCATTTAACAAGTGCGGAACGAAAATTAACACTCGTAAATACTTTTATGCTCACCACCAGCCCCGTTATGTGATAAAAAAAAAAAAGAGACGATGGTTGACTAAAATTACAAGAATAAAATATACGTGTGCGTGCATGTGTGTGTGTGTGTGTGTGCGCGCGTGTATATAGCAAAATAACAACCCGGGCATTCTACTCTATAGTGGTGGTAATGTGTTTATTATAAGTAGAACCGCGCGTGGAGTTTTCGAGCGGTGTTTACTTTAGCCCGTGGGCACTATCCGGATTGGGTGGTCCGACAGCGACGACGACGACGACGACGACGAACAGGACTATCGCGACGGTAAGAACATCAGGAGAAAATCACCAACGCCCAACGCACGACGGGGGGAAAAGGAGTGACGACCGTGCACGCGGTAAAGGAAAAAAAGAAATACTACCTATAAAACAACGAAGATGAAAATAATATAAAATAAATAGTAAAAAAAAAAATAAAAAATAAAATAAAAAGGAACGACTTTTTTTTGTTGAAGATTATAGCCTTGTTAGCGAATGTTCGGCTCGCCTGATGTGATTTAAACACTGTTATTTGCCGGTACGTTTGGAAGTCCGCTTTTGTACGAGTGTGTGTATGTGTGTGTGTGTGTGTGTGTGTTGTGTTTTGTTGTGGTGGGTCATTGGTGACGTAGGTACCACTTGTCTCGGTGACATAGACAGCTGTGTAGTACTCGTATATAGATAACCGCATGTAAAAATATATATAAGTATATATTATACGCTAAGTGGTCGGAACCAAAATTTAAATACAACCTAATACGTCTATAAATTACACTTAAATAATATATAATACCTACAGGGTGATTCAACATACTTATATTGCAGAAGATTAATTAAAAAAATATAGATAAATGTTTATTCCTTTTTGTTCTCCTTTCTCGGATAACACAAATATTTCAATGAATCTTGGATAGAATAAATAATTAATAAATATGTAGTATGTATGTCTAATCATAATAAACGTAACAAATGTCAAATCATTTTTCTGATAATAAGCTTAAGATATATTATATTGATCATGCGATGTATAGTACAGGGATTAGAGGAAGATACATTTTAAATATAATGCGTAACGATGGTTATCATTAATTGAATGCTCTAAATATATATATATATTCGTGTTTTGTTAAAATAAAAGTAATAATTGATTATTAAATATTAATAACCCAAGGATATGTGAATAAAAATTAATTTACCATAAATGCTAATAATTATATATTTCATTTCATATAAAGTTGAATAAAAATAAATTAGCTAATATTGTACAATATTTAAACCACTCAAAAAATGAATTTCAATGGACTGTTACTCGTCTTTTTTCAGTCTAATTCTAATGACGTCTATATTTTAAATCCGTTAAATAATTATGCAAAATAATTGATGTTGAATAAGGTTATAACAATACACAAGTACGTACACTTAACTAATTGAGTTAATATAAACAGCATAAAACAATATTTAACTTGTTGTATGTGACACATTCAGCTGATATATATATTTTTATGAAATAAAATCAAAAAGAAACAACTTCAATACTGTTTTAATTTTTAAAAGGTAATTTTTCAACGATTATTTAGTATAAACAAAACATTATTTTCGAAGTTATGAACCATAAAAAGTAACTTTTTATCGATGTATGTTATATACTCGTATAAATATATGTATGGATTATGTATAACTTATAAAAATGATTTATTTTATTAGATTCAAATTTTTATTTATAATTAACATATAAATATTATAATTTAATATAAACATAAAATATGATTAATAATGCGTGACTATGAATTAATTTGCTGAATCTCATTAATAAAAAATCAAAAGATATTTTAACGTAAACTTAGTTTGTTATATCTAAAATAGAAATAAAAAACTATTCCTGAAAATAATATAATATCCATATAAAAAGGTGATGCTCGTATATTATTAATTCAATACATTTACTCGTATGTAAACACAATATAAAGATTTGAAAACCGCAATCCTTATATTTTAATTCAAGTACATCTAATAAATTACTAAATTTCCAAACTACTTACTTGGATATCATATCTATCCATCTTTATAACTCACTTCTTGTATTCAACCCTATGGTTGGTTTCACAATCAAATACACATTCTTTGCTCTTTCTTCTTACCAGCTAACCTCTTTAGTTCCACATAACTTTACAGTCTAGCTTCGAAGATTATTTGTTCGGTCAATTAAATTCTCAAACGTTCTCGGTCTTTCTTACCTTCAATGTTCTCTTAATAAACTAATTACCTATAGTTTTCGTTCTTCAATATGTGACCAATCATAGTCCATAGTCTTGATTTTATAGTTTTGAGCATATCTCTGTGTTCATTTATTTTACTGGGTATTCTTTCGTTTTTACCGTATTCTATCCAACTCACTCGCATAATTCTTTATACATACCTAAATCATAATTATTTAACATTTTTAATATATTAATTGCGAAGATTTATTATAAAAAGAAGTACACTAAAATGAAAATAATACTAATTTAATCTTTGAAATCGTAGTACAATAGAGTGATGTTATCATCAAAAAGGAATTTTGCCACCTTTTTTACTTTTTATTAATACAAAGTCACTAAATTATACTACAAGTAACAGTTGATCGGCCAACAGTGTGGGAGGCAATTTTGACATATAGCTCATATTAAGACTAAGTGTTATTTTGTGTTTGGACCCTCTATTTGTCACTATAGGGTTCTTTTCTATAACTCTTCTACTCACCCGCAGTGCTATCCTCGATTTAAGATTTTTTCCTATCTCGCTCCTTAAACAATCCCATTATTTTATCTGATCAGTTTGTAACAGCCTTCTATCCAACCGGTTTGGAAAGTTAAAAAAAAAAATACATCACTAACATGATACTATACGTTTTAATAGAATTTGTAAATGTGAATTTACATTTTTAGAATGACATGGTTGATTAGTTACATGTAAATAATAGTTCTGATAATGTTAAGTATAGCTACTAATTTAGTAATTACCATTTTATACTGAAGTCATAAGATAAAAATAGAAATTACATATAATTCATTAATATTTATTTTAAATTCATCAGTAAAGTTACATAAACTATTTATAAATACCTAATATTATTTTTGGTAATGCAATAAAAATATAATATTAAATTAATAAAATGTAACTCAAATACTACCTTAAAGAATTTCATATTACAGTTAAATAAATAACAATATTTTTATATAGTATTATAATAATTATATTCTCAATATTACGAATATTCTACGAGAGTAAAATATATTGTAATAGTTTCAATATTTTTTACTTTACAAATGTGTACATTAATAACAACAACAAATTTAGTGCATAGTTAAAAAATATTTGAATTTTTTGGTAGGATTATGACATTTTGCCCGAATAAATAACACCAAAAAATAATTTTTATTAGTTAAATATACATTATAAAAAGACATATTATTATTTTATGTATTTGTTATCTTATAACCTGATGTAGTATCTAAACAATTTTCCATGTATTTTCTAATATAAATAAATAATGTTAAATTTATATCATATTATAATAATGCTAAAGCCTATGTTAATTTATTAACTATCAAAATTCAATTCAGGAAAATAGATTCTGGGCTTTTGTATTGATGTGTATCAATGAAATATATAGTATATTTTTACTTTAAAAAAAATTGTGTGTCTTCACTATACGACATCAATCAATAAATTGTATCTCATATAGTTACAGAACATTAATTTCTCGGATTCTTTCTGTTTTTAATATAATAAAAATGTTTTTGTTAAGTTAAGTATAAAAAAAGTACACACAGATAAGAACGGTATATTGAATATGCGCTATTGTTTTGTTTTAAGTTCAGGTCCCCTTTCCTTTGCCCATCAAAATCTCGTTATAACAATATGACGTCCTTCAGCTGGAATTGTACATTGGCTTCACGGGCTTCATACCTACAGAGCTAATACGCGTAGCTTGTAGAAAAGCAAACCAAATTATATTATAGGTACCTAGTGATTGTATTACGTGCCAACGAAGTATTTGTTCGTATTAGTCATAATATAGTCATTACGCGGGAGGTCTGTTGTAGTACCTATACGTCATGTATAATAGTAATAATAATAATAATATAAACCTGAACCGCGTGTTGGTTGTTTCCACTTTCGTCATTTAAATAAATCGGTTTATTTAATTAATTACTAAGCGCGAACAACTCCACACGTTTGAAACGTAAACATGACGGCAAGAGAGAAAAATCAAGAGACTACATAAGTGCGCAATCGCGTGTGTTAGAATGAGCGAAAGCGTATGTTTAATATATGAGAAAGAGAGAAAAAGATAAACAGAAAGTGAGACCTACATCAAAGTCTTATACAAATTAGTATATTTTTCCCCTCTTTTTATCTTTGGTTGGTTTAGAAAGTTATTAAATGTAAAATAATACTTAACATACAATACAATGTACACGAATAATGGATTCAAAGGAGCGATGATGACTGTGTGCGGTAATGATTAATAAGGGAGGTAGAGTATTTATTTTTTGTAAATTGGGGTGGCCTGTTATGATTTACCATTGTGCGGTGTATTGGAGGAAACGAATGTATTTATACAATGTACAATTTTCGGTCTCCCAGTAGAGCATTTTATATAATGATGAACAATAATAATCGACAATAATATAACTGGCTGCTTAAGTAGCAGAAAAACTGGTCTTGCCACAAGGGTCCTATATTATTATTGTTATTTACCATTGTGAACTGTTGTCCGAAATCCTTATAATAAGCGCCGAAATGTCGGATTTTTTTTATTATTATTACTATTACTATTATTATTATTTTGTAAAGAAAAGAAACGCCGCCACCCGCCGCCGATGTTGTTGTGTGTATAGAAAATTGAATTATAAGAATCCCGAAGCTGCCAATTTGACCGGAAACCCCAACAGATGTATATGAGAAAACAAAATTCCTTCTGGCCCAACAGGTACTACCACCGTTACGATCGCATATGATGCAGACGTTTTTATTTTGTTGTTAAAACGTCTTTTTCATGCAGCATTTTATTGGTCTTTTATGGGTATGATGCATTTTTTTCAAATGACTTTGACGCACGAGTAAAGGCTACATAAAAAAAATCGTTTCAGAATAAAAGAAAAAACTGTTTAAACTATTTATATATTATATCAAGTACAAATAATTGTTACCGTTATACTTTAGAGATTAAGTAAAATTTTCAATTTATGTAGTACATAGACAAAAAAAAAAACTTTTAACAAAAAATTAGCAAAAAATAAAAATTTAAAAATTTCCAATTATGTATTGTTAAAAATTGCTTTATAAAATATTTTTACCAACTTAAAAAAAAATTAAAAAAAATAACATATTATGTGTATTCTACATATATTCAAGTATTGCTAAACTCCTTTTAGGAAATATTATGATCTGTATCGTAAAAAGATAGATATTTTATGCGTTAAAGTAGCCTTTTCTGTCTTATACATAAAAAATAAGTAGCATTTATATTTTATATAAAATCGTATAAAATATGAATACTTAAATTCAGATTTTTATCAAATGCAATAATACGTTTTACGGTTTTTATAAACAAGAATAATAAAATATTGAAAAAAAACGCATTTATTAGGTAAATAAAGAAATATTGTTATTAGTATTACTAACCACTAAATAAACTATAAATATTTCAACAGAGTTAATACATAGATAAAAAAATAACTTTGAATTATTATAGTTTAAAATACAATTTTCTCTTCTTTCTTTGAGAATTTTAAAGATTATTAAAGTCCTTCTTCTGTTTCAGGTAAAATATAACTGCCTATTTAAAATAAATAAGCGATGATAAAAGGAGCCCATTTCAATTAAATTATTATAATTCAAAATACCATACTCTTCGTAAGAATAAGACCAAAAAAAAAATATAAATACTAAAATATTATGATATTAGTCTTAAAATAGAAGGTAGGCATATAATAAAAATGTATAAACAAATTGAAATAAAGTACAATATAGTAATTTAAATTATCAAGATTAAACATAAAATCATTCTCAAAAATATATAGAACAATATTATAAATGGTACCTTTCAAATATTTAAATTTTTTTTTCTAAATAAGTTTTATCTTCTATTGAAATAATATTTTTATTTACAATTCAATGAAAACATTATGTATTCAAACGTGTTAAACATTGTATCAATCAAAAGCATTATTTAATGCATTTTATTTTTATTGTTTCGGTTCTTTTAATAATGTGTGTTTGGGAAAATAAATGTGCAATGTTATTTTAACAAAATAATTACAATTAATAAAATCTCGGAAGTTAATATTCTGATATCACTATTTAAATTAAATTAATAAATAATTAATTATTAATTAATTTATTAATCAAATATTAATATAAACGTGATAAAGAATAATGATCTTAAACCTTGTAGGCCAAAAAAAAAAAAATAAACTCCGTATTATATTTAAAATATAAATATATATACCTATAGGTATATATTATATAGGTATATATTTAAAAAATATTTCAATACCTTTGTTGCAGTTAATGTGACATTAGATAATTACGTTATTAATGATGTTCACGTAAACATTTTATTTCTGGACAATAAATTCATTAACGCGTGTGATTATTCAGTATCTATCTTATCCATCTACTCTCATCCATTGACAACATTTTATTCTAATACGTTTTATATTAAAATATACTCGTGAACGGTGTATATATAAATCACGTACATGAAATTAAATATAATTATTCGGCTAAATATTTACTATTTATTTATTATTATTTTTAACTCAACACTTATACGGATGGACCATATTTAATTTCATTATATTTGTGATTTTGCAAAGATATTGTCGAGTATTATAAATATTCATTTTGGCTATACTCGATAAGCGAGAGTATATATATACTTTTGCATAAGTATGCATATATTTATGGACTTCTGATTATGGACACATCTTCTAAAAATGGTCAGACTCCCTGTAATGGACAGTTTTAAATTTTCCAGCAGTTAAGAGAATATTATAATATTACATTCTACTAATTATAAAATTTATTCTACAAATAACGCATAACTAACTCTCACTATATTATAATATTATAACGTAATAGGTAGACTGTTTTAAAGTCCTCAATTATAATTTGTCTATATATAAAAATACTTATAACACGTTCGATTTATCAAAAATAAGTCACTAAGAAAACAAGGATATGAAATTGTAGTTTAGAATCCTCAGACGGCTTATAATTTAAGAATTGTTCTTCAGTGTGTTCTTAATCTTTGCTAGATTTATACTTAAACTTTCTTGTAGCATCATAACTATAAACGGCGATTGATATTTAACTATGCTTAAAATTCTTTTAAGTTCTTCTTAGTTGAGCGTTAGAGACCAATGTTTCAATGTTTTTTAGTTTCTTACATTCAAACTTTCATCTCGCTTTTTACGTCTCACATGCGTCACCAACTATCTGGCTAATAATACTATAAGATGTTCAACTTATTATATTTCAACGCGGATCCTGTCCGTTTAGTACTTTATAATTAATTTAATAAGTCTAATAATTATAAACACACGCTCGTATTATTAATGTACTATTATCAACTTACTATGGCTATTATATATATATATATACACATAAATATATACTATTATAGGTTCAAAATGGTTTAGCTCACATAAATAAATAAATAATTAAACAAAAAATAAATATTTTAAATCAGATACATTATAGCGCTTCATATATTTCAGCTGATCCGTGGGAACAGTTGTGTTTCTACTTATACTGTTTATATGTATGTATATTCATAAACAAAAATAATACATCTGTATAATACAACAATGTCGATGTCATTCGAAAGGTTAAGAACACACGCGCCGCGTTCAAATTAATTAAGTCGACATTGTAACGCAAGAGTACCTATATAATTTAAACTCGCGTATAAAGTATGTGGCCGGCAGACGCCTCCATCGTCGTGTTGTATTTTAAATCTCATCTGCCTAAGTGGGTGCCAAGAGCAACTCGTCCGGGCCCCGTTAAATGGTGGTCAATAAAATAAACACTTGCTCGTCGCCACCGGTACGTAACACGTCTTAGTCCGTTTAGGACATCTTCTGTATACATATATATATTATTAATATAAATTTTAACGTGCGATATTTCCTGTCAGATAAGAGAAAAAGAATATTGAGCATTGCGGCAGCGACCGCGTAGAAACTCAATTCGACGTTTTAATGTCCCGTCGTAATGTTTTATTTTTTTTTTTTCAAACTGTTCTTACTTATTTTCTTCTTTCTTCTTCTGCTGTGCCCACCGACTTTTTATCTGGCTTCAACTGGCAGGTATGAGGATCGTAAATCAACGGGCACACACACACACACAAACACATACACCTGCACGCGCGCACTGGACTACAGGGGCGAAAATTAAGGAGGACCTTTGAGAATAAATTAATACGTCAGAAGCGGCGGCATGTCTGTTTACAAAAACACACAGACACACACACACACGTAAACACATACACTACAGTATAAACCACATTGACAAAATTACCAACAAGGTTACGTGGGTGCTCTGCAACAAGGACCGATGTGTCTGTTGTTTTTTTTTCTTCAAGATTTAAATACTGTGAAACGAAAACATTTTTTTTTCACCGTATCGAATAATGTATAAATATCGTTTAAGAAAGAACCGTGAAGCTGTGAACGCTTTTAATCTCTATCTTACCGACACCGTTTCAACAGCACATCATTTTTTAAAGTCATAGTTTGCAGCCAATGAAGGGCTGAAAAGAACTATTAATTATTATTTACACAGAACTCTGAATCAATTAATAAATAATATCTTACATCAATGGCATTAATTATGGAAAAATTTGTTATAGTTTATTTAAGTCTAAATTATAAAATATTTTTATATATATTATATTATATAGTATAACTAATATAGCCACACTCATCCATCTTTACTATTAATTAAATAAATAATATTGTAAACATCATGAATTAAAAATATATACTTTTTTTTAAAAAATTGTTGAGAATAAAGTATTCAAGTTTATGCAGCAAATAATATGTTAATGTTTCATAACAAATACTTTATTTATCGTCATACATGCTTTACATGTAAAGTCCATCTTAAATTTTCTTTATTTCAAATTACATAATAATTTAACATCCTACGTATTTTCACAGAAAAAAAAATTAAATGAAATTAAAATACAATGAAATATTTTGAAGAATGTTTTTACTAATAATAAATATTTCATAGAAATTATATGAGGAAGTTTTTAATTTTTTGATATACAATTTAGAAAAAATTAATAATTCTTTTAAATATTCATATAATAAAAACTATAATAACACGCTTCATATTCTCGGTTCATTTAAGTATTAAAAAAATAAAATAAAAATATAAAATAAATTATAGAAACTTAAAGCAAATGTATTTGATTCTACAAATAATTATATAATAATTAATTAATAATATTAATTCCTGTAAAATGTTATGTTTTCCCATTGAAACTTCTTCAAAAAAATACCCGTAGATATAAATATATATGATTTCAAATTTAAAATATTCCTATATATATAACGTATATAGTATACTTATAACATTAATAAAATTATGTAAGCAATTAAAACTAAAATCAATATTGTGTATTTATCGTCATAAAATTGTAAAAAAACATAAGTAATCGTGTTATCATATACAGCTGAATTATTTGACCGCTGATAATTTTAAATTATTTTATTATGAAAATGAATTTTAATAATAATCAGATAACCGAAAGGTTAAAAAATATTTTTCCGTAGGAGTTTTCCATAAAAACTCATAATAAAAATTGAATGTTAAACTGACATCTGTTTATTCATTAATGGATTTAAATGAACACTTAGCAATTTTACTGTTCATACCTATATAAAAATTCCAAACCCTCTAATAAAGCAAATAATTGTACAAAAGTTCTTAGCCTACATGAACAAGTGTATCATGTATATGTATAACAGACAGCTCAGACGATAATTACGAAAACAACTGCAAAGTGATCTAAGCACATGCAATGTTCATGTCATACACTCATGCACTTATGTAAAATATTACGAGTATATATTTGCTGAAGCACGTACAATATTATGGTGTGTAGATGCAGCTCTATGAATTATAATTAATGTTTCTTAAAATAATATTAATCAAAGGTGGTGGTGCAGTGTCGAATGTAGGTTAAACAAATTTACATTTATAAAATATTAATATAATATATTTATATTGAACAACATTATTAAATAATTTTTTTTAATTAATTTAAATTAATAGCTTACCTAACTATAATAAAAAAAACATTTAACTATATAATAGCAATTTTATGATAAACTAATCATTCTTTACATTCATATAAAATATTTTAAAGAACAGAAATTGATTTACTAACTTAATATTAACGTAATTTATGGGAAAGCGGTAGGAGCAATCGTCCCTCCCCCCAAAATAAGTATGTACTTATTTACTTGCCTTGGATTATAGGTTATATATAATATTAATAATTAATATAATATTAAACATGTGTTAATAAATATTGATGAGAATCAACAAATAATCAGGAAAACGTAACTTTCTCTATTTTTAGTATTTAATTAGAAGTTTAGAACACTGTTCAATTATAGACAAACATAGTCTTCAAACTCTGTACATTTTTTTATATATGTTTGAAGCAATTTGTTAATAATATTTTTAGAACCAAGGAGAGACTAGATAAAGCATTAAATACAATGAATACATAAAAATACATGCATTTTGTCGCACAACCGTAAAAGGGTTAGTAAAATGCTGATTTATCATTCTTTTTTGATTCTTAAGCCATCGTTATTCCAAATAAGAAATGAAATATTGGAATTGCTTTTGACTTAGAGAGTTAATTTGAATTTGTATTTCACGTGTATACGTTTAAATTGGCATACAAATATATAATTTCTGACTTTAAAATTATATTTTGATTGTATTTATCATTCATAAATATATAGTAATTAACATATATATCTTACTACACTTAAATTTTAAATACTTTTAAACTAATTACAGAGTTTTATTAGAAAATTTCTTTTTAAATAATTTCTATAAAATAGTTGCACGGTGAAAATATTTAGTAATACTATGATTCCTAGAACTTCAGACAATTGTAATTTTATTAAGTACATGTTATTGTTAGTAAAACGGAAATCGAAGTAGAACTGTGGTTATTGATTAATCTGTTTGGTCAATAAGTGAAACATCATATAAGTACTGATAATATATATTATACACATCATTTAAATTCAATTTCCATTAGACTCATCAAAAATAAATTTAAATGCCATTAAAAAAACATACGTACCTAACCACATCTACTAATAACAATAATAACTACGCATCATATCTACGCGTTAAACAATTTTATAATTGTAAAAATAATAAAATTAGAATGTATTTTTTATTTTCCAAGAACCGTTTTGACGTTTGAAGTATAATGTTCTCACGTTTTTTTATGTATTGTAATCGTCGAGAATTATGATTTATTCTCCCTCCGTGTCGCAGTATAGTAATGATAATAATAATAATAATAATAATGATATTAATAATAACGATACTAATATTAACAATAATTGTAATTACAATACGAGATGTTTATTTATTATCGATACTACGTTGGAGTGACATAAACGTGACAAGGTGGTTGCGGTGAAGACGGACGGTTGGCCTGAACGAGGGACTGGGGGTGGTCCACCGGTGGACAAAAAAGATTAATACCACATAACACGGTAATATTATATTTGTCGTACACATCGCACGGACATAATGTGTTGTACTAAGCACTTCATTGTCTACGGCGGCGGTCGCGATTCGACGACCACCGCGTAGCATTCGAATCGGACGTATCCGCCGATAATAACGCGAGTCTCCGAAGTTTCTCACATAATATTATTTTTATTATTATATGCATACCGTACACACGATAATAATATTATACACACCGACGAACCGTCACCGAAGCACAGAGGTTATTATAAACATTACGAAACGGCGGCGGTGGTGGTGGCGGTCTCTTTGGTGGTCAGACGAATCACATTCATTATTACCAGGCGGCCGGTGCCGGTGATTATCGTCGTTGGGTTTACGTAGCCGCCGCCGCTGCGGTAGGAGATCCACCTAATTGAATGTACTATGTTATATTTATTATATTCATATATAATTTATATATATATATATATATATA
>NW_020273616.1:897151-986993 GCF_003268045.1 Sipha flava | reverse complement strand
GTGTGTGTGTGTGTGTGTGTGTGTGTGTGTGTGTGTGTGTGTGTGTGCGTGTGCGCGATAGTCGGTAGCGTACACCACGAGCACATATAATACGTAGTAGGTAGCGGTGACCGTGGTCACGTCATAAAGTCACAACATCTTGACACGATATTCATACGGATAGAGGACGCCGCTGTACATATTCTCAAAACTAATGAAAAATGTATAAAATATTATACGACCCGAGTGTACATAGTATAGTAATAATATATTACGGTAAGCCACTAAGTCTTTTGTCACATCCCTCGCGATAGAACGGTTAGGGAGGGGGCTCTGACATCTAAACATTTCACATTTCACAAACCTTCCACCGCCCCTGAATTATATTGTCCTTTTTTTTTTTTGTGCAGATTCCTTGGTAGGACCTCAGACGAATAACAAAGAAAACATACAGAGTAATAGACCAGCCTTTCTTTCTCCATTTTAACCATTGTCCGTTACAAACACAAATTAATCACATCTTCACGATTTGTCTTCAGTCAAAAAATTGTCACATGATTTTGAGAATTTCTACCATTTGAATTGGAATTTCATGTTTGTATTTATTTTATACTATTTTTGTCTCTGCAAAATTCGAAACACATCGATTCCTTAACTTCTACAATTTTTAATTTTTTCTTAATTAAGCACAAATTTACATTAATTATACGTGAAAAAAAAAGAAAATTTAAATTCAATTGATTAGTAAGAACACAATTGAAATCATCAAACAACGAATAGCAAAAATATCAGTTCAAAAAGCAAATCACCCTTATTCAGATCAAAATCCAGAAGGATTTTATTTACCAATCTTAAATTCTGTTCTAAATAATCTACAAATCCGCTTTTCAGAAGATATCATCAACTACTTTGACCTACGTCTCTTGATACCTGTCACAATGAACTTTGAAACATTACAAATATTAGAATAAGTAAATAAAATCAAACTAAATATGATAAAATTGTTGGAGATTTACGGTAGTGTTTTGGTTATTAATGGATTTACTTCAAAGTCGAGTATGATATGTGGCTAGCCAAGTGGAAACATGTGAATACAAATGGCGGTAGAGCTATGATTTCAGAAACAGCTATAGAGGTACTCGATATGTTTCCCACAATTCATACTTCGATACATATTTTAGCAACTTTGCCATTCAGTGTACCAGTGACGTTGCCAGGAACTTTTTATGGGGGGGGAGGGGGTTCAGTAAATTTTTGTATATTTAATCTTATCACTATCATTTTGACTACTATTTGTATTGATATCGGTATTTTTAAGTCTGGTTGACACTAGTTTTTTTGACTCAGCTAAAAAAAAATAATTAATTTTCCTAGTCTGCTTATTTGTTAGAGAATTCGCCTATAATAATAAATCATTATAATAATAACAATTAAGGAGCTTGGAATTAATATAGGAACATAAGTATTAGATATTTGAATATTTTCTGTCCAATCACTTAGGTATACTAAAAATTAAATTTTAAAAATATCTTACCATAATGGAATGTTTAGACGTCTTAGAATGATGTCAAATTAAAATAAAAGAAATGTAATGGAATACAAATGTCAAATATAAACGAATAAACGAGTAGTAAGTAAAACAGTGAAACATCAACGGGCAACGACCAACTATTAACTGTAACTATATAACTATAAGTTTTACACAATAAGGTCACAAGCACCATGATCGGCGAGTCGCGAATGCAATAGGTATACCCAAAATAAACTTTGAATACAGACAATGATATCGCTTTTATCTCAATTATCGGGATCAGACGACCGATTTATAATCAACCGTTGTAGAAAACCTAAATAATATGTTCCCAAGCAAAAATTATCAAAGTAGTACGTGTAGTAAAGTATCTAAATATGATCATAATATTATGACTTGTGTGTGTGTGCAGCGTGTGTATAAACCATTTATAATATTTATACAAACTATTAATATGATTTCTAAGTCAAAATTCTAAAATATAAGAACGTTAAAGAAAAAACCGTGTTTCATGTAAAAGTTAATTTACTATCTTAGGTTTCATGGGGGGGGTTCTGACCTCCAAACCCACCCCATGGATACGCCACTGCAGTGTACCAACAGCTAAAAGATCCTTTTCAACATTACAACAGCTTAAAACTTGGTTGCGTACACAAATGGCCTAAAACAGGCTCAATGGTCACGCTCTCATGAATATCCATTGGGACATTTTTAGACATGTATAGAAATATAGGTCGATTTGCAAAAAATTAGATATATATAATTTAAATAATCAAAGATTAAATTTTATATAATAATTTGTAGTTGTTCATGTTTTATTTATTATTTTGACTTTTATAATATTTTGTATAATCTGCAGTACACTTATAACTTTTAAAATTAGGGCACTTGCAAGTTAAATAAAAATAAATTTTGGTCTGATAGATACTTTTGAGTATATAATTTGTATATGTACGTATATTTTTACAATTGTTATAAAGAAAATAAACTTAATAAGATTAATATGGTTACCTATGGTATCGACTTTAAAGCATCTTAACGTTCTTTGTTATTAAAGGTAGTAAATAATTATCATTATAAAATTAAAATTAAAATAAATTGTGCAATGTTGGATGATGGACCCTCAAAATATAACCCTAGTGACACCAATGGATGTCTTACACATCATGCAATATTTATCTACTATAAGTATACTCTTTCTTTCTTTATTTTTTATTTTTCGGTCTGTTCTAGTTTCTCTTTCTACCACTTAAGTTTTTTTTAAACATTTATATTGATCATTATTGTTTTTTACGCCGCATAAAATTTAAATACATATGTGATTGATTTCAATTTTTCATCAAAAAAATTGAGTTCATACCAATAGTAATCTTAAAATGAGTCATAAATATAAATATATTATTCGATATATACATATTCGGTCCATTTCTATGTATATAAATATAGTTATTAGTGTTTATTGTTCATTACATTCTTATTGGTCCAAGTTATGCACTATTAAAAAAATAATTTTTTCGAGTAAACGTATAAAAAACTTACGATATTGACGAAATCTTGAAAAGTTATAGCTGATGTATTCGATTGACGACATCGTTCAATGAAAACATCGCGTTTCTCTTGAGAGATTGAATTTACAAAATCCGACGAATTCAATAACATTAAAAAATCGTTCCAAGGAATTTCACCAAAACCTTCAGGATCATACTACAAATTTCCCAATTGGAAACAAATATTACAAACGTTAATATTTACTAAAACAAACTACAACAATAAACCTCATTAACTATGGTTTCTTGAAATATTTTTTACTTACTTTGTCAAATATATGTCTCCACTTCTACATAAAAAAAAAATATATGTATATTAGTCTAAATAAGAATACACTTAAGATTAATTTCAAATTTAATTTTGAATACAAACATCATTTAATATGAAATCCCTAAATGGGCAGTTCTTTTCCGATTGTGTACTGGTCGATTCAATCCCAGAACCAGGTGAATCAAATGACGCTAAAGGTGCTAAAGGACTATGATGATAGAGATCCGATGATGGACTGATAACGGAAACCATGAGCTCAAAATATCTTCGGCCCAGTCTCATTTCAAAAAAACTTGAAATATTTCTACGAACAAACATAACATTTTTAATAAATTAGTAAACTTACAAAATTATTAAGATAGTTAAGTTATATATAGGTTAGTTATATATAGGAGCTTTCATATTTAATATATCTAAAATGGTTATCACAGGACATAAATCGGCATTTCAATTATGTTTATTTATTTGCCTTACATGTTCTTAGATAATCTACCATATATTCAAACTGATTATATACAACCACATTTTATTTATAATCATTGAAAGTCTGATATAAATATAAAATATTTTCTTTTCAGAGTTTATTTATTTGGATAATATTTAAATTTATTTCAATACGTATAGGAAATATCTTGGATATGGCTACAGCCTATTTGCGCCCCAGAGTAGTACATTTGCGCCCCGAGGGATGTGGATAGATTCACCCGAAAGATAAAGTACTACCTGTCGATTTATATCCCATATGCGCCCATTTCACTTACAACGTTGCCATTGTGATTCATAATATAGATTATTTTTATCTTGATGAATACTTAAATTAAGTAGATTATTATATTATACTATTATATAAATTATTAGTAGGCATTTAGCTATACTCGTATAATTAATTACTATTAAGTTATTTAAGATTGGACTGTTATAAGTAACCGTAGAACGTACCTTTTCTAGGCTCAAGTTAATAAGTAGATCATCATTACCATCTGATTTGCTCAATGAAATCATTAATATAAGAGCAAATAAGATGGGTATGAAAATTTAATGTTTTTTTAAGTTTAATATTTAATATTTTTATAAGTAAACATTATACAGTAATGCACTATGAAATACACAGATTAATTTTTTTGTTAATTATTTAAAATTTTTCAAGTGTTAGGTTTGAACTCTGATTAGGATAGGATATTTTGTATTTAAATTTTTTTCATGTTTATCAAACTATTATCATTTATTTTATATTCTTAAGTTTTTTATGTATCTTAAAGAAAAAAAAGATATAAGTATACTTACTTATGTAATTATGTAGTATTTTCTTTTATTTTGTGCCTATTCTTACCTACAGTCATACCACAATAACATGCATAAATGTTTTGTTAAGAGTACTTAAGATTTAAGTTCAATAAAAGAAAATCGACTGTTGAAAAAAAAAACGAAAACCCGGTTTAAAAGTGGTTATCAATAAGTTTGATGATTTAAAACCGCTTTCAAACAGATAATCGGTAGTCTCATTTGTTATAGTTATTTTGGTAACCAGAAATCGATTACCGCTATTTCTAAGAACCACGAAGAATGGCAACTGGTTCTGAAAAAATTTCCGGGTTCTCTAGACCCGGTAACCAATTTTTCCAGGAGCGGTTTCAAACCCTGATTTATTATATTAAAATCCATTTTTATACACTCGCAACTCACATATCATACTCTAGTTAATGATTTGTAGTTTATGTAAAGTTGCACTACGTATACAAGAGAGTGTGACGTAAAAATTAAAAATAGTTAAAACTAATAAATAATATATACAATAGTATTAACTTTAAAAGGTATTGTTTTTATTTCAGAGTACAGTTTGGCAACGTTATACGAGTTTAATACATTTTTATTAAAAATATTTCGGGCGCAAATGGATCATGATTTTGGGTGCAAATGTGTTATAAAAAAGGTGTGATGGGCGCAAATGGTTTGCACCATTGGATATATCATCAAACACAGAAAAAATGTTTACGAAAACCTTAAATAACATATTCTCTAATCATAATTTTTCAAATGGGTACAATGATTAATCTCTACCTTTTTATTGGTCCTTTAAGTTTATTTTAACATTCAATAATAATTTTAAATATTTATTAAAATATTTAAAAAGTTTGCGTACCTAAATCATAAACCAAAAAATATGTATATATAATGAATTACTAAAAATTACTTCATATATGATATAATAAATTCCATGTAAGAAAAAAAATAAATATTAATCATTTTATTTGTGTAATATATATGATCCGAGTAAATAAATATATACCTAACAATGTATTGTTAGTACTTGAAAAATATTAAAACAATATTAAGCTATTGATTAGAATAATTATTATTGTAAACATAGAAACAAGTACCTATTAACTATTAATTTTTTAGTTAGAGTATACTATGGACTATGAAAACAAAATTTAAAAATCAAACCCTAAGTATCGGGAAAATCCTAACTACACAAGTCATCATCAATAACACGAACAAATAAATAACTTTTAGGTATCATATTAAAATTTTAAAGGGGCTAGGAACTAGTCATAAGGGGTGCCAATCACCATAAATGCTTATCCCTACTGAAAAGTAAATAGGACTATTGTCTGTGTTAAATCTTTTCAGACATTACAAACTAATATCATCTTTTTAAACATATACAAACCAATTTACAATAAAATACGAGTGATGATTAATTATAAAATATAGATTAAAAGTGAATATACTTCTTTAAATAAGTTCTTTAAAAACAATAACAATATAATAATATTTATAAATTTTATTATTTGATTTTAAAATAATAAAATTAAGATTATTGCATGTACTAGTATGTACATATAATTTACATTATACTGTTAAAATATTCAATTTTTTTTAAATATAACTTTATAACCAATAAGTAATTAACTTGATTTAAATCAAAGTCGACATCACATATATTCAGATTGATAATAAAATTTACAACAGAATTTTATTAACTGGTTACAGTAAATAATTTTAAATAACTTCACTTTTCAAAAATATAGGAAATTCCATTTAAATTTCAGTTAATTATTGTTTACAATTAAAAATTTTAATTATATAAAGGTAAATTAAATAATATGTAGACAATCTTAAAATATAATAGCACTGAGAATAAAAAAAAATTATTATATAAAATATGATTTCTTTAAAATAATAATTCACAATTATTAAATTATATATATCTGTATAATTAAATAGCATTTCGCCATCTATTGATTTATTACTGAACTACTAAATATTATATGCGCATGATTAGTTGCCTATGTATTATATTTCCAGGAACCAACTTTTAATTGCACTTATAACTATAACCATTGATTATAGAATATTCTATAATCAATGCTATAACTTAATGATTATTTAGAATATCATTCATAGTTGCGCGCACTACGAGTACAGGTGTGTCCCTAGAAATGTTGTAAACGGGGCACAATAACTTAAGGCTAATAGTGATGGCCCATACTTCAACTCATGTTGCTTTTATTAATGTAATTTATTCTAAAATATTTGGTAAAAAATAAATAATATAAAAAATTAAACTAAACTATCTAAATTTTCGTGTGAAAACTTATTATGTTAATATAAACAGCTACTAAGGTATACATCATAAATAATTGAAGCTATTATAGATAAATAAACGATATTCAAGATAAACATTCATTTTAGATAATATAACACAATATTCTATAACAAATTATAGTTAAGTTTATTTAATTATTTATACATTAAAATGTATTAAATATACCTACATGTTTTGTTCAGACAAATCCCAAAAGTATTGTAGGAACCCCCTGAAATACAGATCTGCGCACACCTATGCGTACAATATGTAGGTTTATCATTAACAATGTTCTCAATAGTAACATACTTTGAGTTAAGCTAACGAACATATTAAAACATTAAGTTCATAATATATGACAACAAGTGTGGTATTTAAAAGAATGACATTAAATAAAGCCAAAGTATCATGTGTATAGTTTTTACTTAAATAAACATTTGAAAAATCATAAATTATGTCATTCCATTTTTATTTTATTAAACAAAAAAAAATATAATAAATCTATAGCTATTTTCAATGATAAAAAAACATCCTATGATTTACAGTTATATATACAAAATTATCTGTATTAGATTAAACATTCCAATTCTTTAAATAAAAATATACATAGGTCTAGTATTTTAAACAGTATTCAGACAATTAAGATTTTAATAAATAAATATTTTTCAATTTTAACCTGTTAATAAATTTTTTATTTAAATAAACAACACAATGTTGCTTATAATTTATAAATACTTATTAAGTTAAATTTTAAACGAGCATGATTATATAAAATTAAAACTTTGTACTTCAATAATACGCAAAAATTATCTCAGAAGTTCTATGATTTTTTTTAAGAGATCCTTTTTAAAATCTATACCTACTTAATTGTCTCTATAATCATCACCATATTATATTACAATATACAATACATTTCTATTAAGTCTATGTGAAAAATATTATTTTTATTAATAATTTAACTTGTTATTACATTTTGTTAATTTCTTTTGACTTATTAGTAGACTGGAAAGTGGTGTTATTTTGTAGTATCAAATAATTTAATCTTAACACTTGTTATATAATGTACTATATACCAGCAGGAACAATATAAAAGAACATTTTATGTCTAATAAACTAAATTATCTAAATGAATTAATTTAAACTGCAGTATAAATTAATTATAAATATAGTTGAAATAAATAATTAATACAAGTATTACATTTTTGCTCAACTTTTAATGATGATTTTAGGTTATATTTCAAAAAAGTTGATAAAATATATATATGTTATACCTTATGAATAACTAATATAACTTATTGATAGATTTTAAATATGTAACATTAATATTTATAATAATTCGTATAATGTAGTGTTTTGAAATACAAGAATAATTATTTAAAAGTATAGTTATATAAATATTTTAAGTATGATTTATAATATAGCCATTTATTATGTTGGATGAAGTTTTTCAATAAACATTTATATAGAATTTATAAAAATTCCCATTTCACATTCCCTATTAGAAAATTGCAGAATATATGTAAATATAATTTCTAATTTTCTGTCATTGAAGTAAAATTAAAAAACAAGGACATTTAGATTCAGCGTCTTATCAGGCTTTATGACCATAACCTAGAATTGTATAGTAATGAAATTAAAAGTTCAACTATAAATTTACAACAATTATCAAAACAATTTTGAAACAGAATAAAATTATAAGCGGTTAATTTTAATAAAATTAACTACTCATAATATTTATATTAATTTAGATTCTAAAATATTATTTAAACTAAGTATTATATCGTAAATTAAATACTAACAATAGAGAAAGTTTTTATTGTTTGAAAAATATATTATTTTAGAAATCATATTAGAAGAAAACATTTTTAAAAAATAAAAAATATTTATATACTTCATGTAAGTAATATAATTATACAAATATACATTGTATAAATTCTAATCTTATTAAATTTAAAGTAAATTCTAAATTTTTAAAAACAATAAACCATGCAATCCCGAAAATGTATTACAAAACAAGTATAAAAAATACTCTTTCTCAAACACAATAATTTTACAGCACCATAACATACGAGGTCTGTTCAAAAAGTTCCCGAATTTTTCAATTTTTTATTTATGGTGCTTACTTACAAGCTATTGAGACTTATCACCCTCGAAGTATTCTCCCTCTTGGTTAATACACTTTTGCCAACGACGTTTCCATTGTTGAAAGCAATCCTGGAAAGCGGTTTCTGGAATTGCTCGTAACTCCGTTAGCGAATTTTCTTTTATTTCGTCTATCGTAGAAAATCTTTGTCCTTTTAACGGATATTTTAATTTTGGAAATAAAAAAAAGTCTGCTGGTGCCAAATCGGGAGAATATGGTGGATGAGGAAGTACGGTCATGTGATTTTTCACGCAAAAAATCACGAATTAACAGGGAAGTGTGCGCCGGAGCATTGTCGTGATGAAGAAACCATGAGTTTTTTTTCCACACTTCAGGCCTTTTCCTCCGCACTTTTTCTCGAAGACGTTTTAATACTTCTAGATAGTACCATCGGTTAACAGTTTGTCCTGCAGGTAGAAATTCGTGATGAATAACTCCCAGATTGTCGAAAAAAACTGTTAGCATGACTTTGACGTTTGATCTGACCTGACGAGCTTTTTTTGGTCTTGGAGAAAATTTACCAACCCACTGTGATGATTGGACTTTTGTCTCAACATCATAGCCATAGACCCATGTCTCATCACCCGTTATAATTTGCTTCATGAACATGTCATCATCGTTAGCGCGATCTAACAATTCTTGACAGATTGTTACGCGGTTGTCTTTTTGATCTTGCGACATCAACCGAGAGACAAATTTTGCTGCAACGCGGTGCATTCCAAGTTTTTCGACCAGGATTTCATGACATGAACCAACCGATATGTTACAATCTTCCGCGATTTCTCGAATAGTTAAACGTCTATTAGACCGCACAATTTCATTGACTTTTGTCACATGAGCATCGTCTGTCGATGTCGACGGACGTCCTGAACGTGGGTCGTCATCAACTGATTCCCGACCGTCTTTAAAGCATTTAAACCAGTCGTAACACTGTGTACGTCCTAAACACTGATCACCATAAGCATTTTGCAATATTTTGTGAGTCTCAGTAAAAGATTTACAAAGTTTAACACAAAATTTAATATTAATACGTTGTTCGTGAAAATTACTCATCTTAAAAATCGCACAATACACACGACTCGTCTACTTTGAACGCGCACAGTTAATGATTCGATAGCAATAAACATTTGAGATTTAATGGAAAAGATAGCTGCTTATCTGTATTTTATTTTGATATAATAACATTTACAATAATGTAATTTTTCTATTTTTAGAAACGATAGTTCGGGAACTTTTTGAACAGACCTCGTAAGCCATTTGATAAATTGTTATACAATGATATTGATGTCATACAAAAGATACTCAGACTTGATCTTTACATAATGTAAAGATAAAATAATAGGATTCTTTTAGTAATCTATCAAATTAACTAGGTCAAGTTACCATCCATGTTTTCGTCAATTCAAAAATAAAAAATCACGTACACAATTTAATATTGACCAATATAACTGTTGGCCTAAATGTTTACGCACGTTTGCCAAATTAGTTAACCCTGAATAATTAAATGTATGTTTTTTGACGAGTTATTTATCTTTCTCAGTAATGGTGTCTTAGTATATTGTATTTTATTATACATTTATTTGTACGTATACAATTCGGTTTTAGGGTACATTTTGTAATTTAATCATTACTACATAAAATTTAGTGAGGATAAAAATAAAATAATTGATAAAAAACTAATTAAAATCCCTTTTTCGGTTGGTTGAGTTGTTGTTTTTATAATAAAATTTCTTATTTCTGATATTAATTGAACTATAACAGTGATACCATGTTTGTCACAGGATATAAATAGGTCCGCATTCGTATGTATTAGTGTCTGCAGCTACTACTATTAGTATGAAACAGCAAATAATATTCTAGATAAAATAATAAAATCAATAATTATTTAAATTTTGATAGTAAAAAATTAGATATATTAATTATATTACTACTCAGTAATGAATTTCAGAAACCATAATTGTGAATCTAAATTACTTACATATAAAGTAATTTTATAAATGTAAAAAATTTACAAATCAATCATCATTTGACGTAATAATTAATTATAATTTTAACATACTTTTAACATATTATTTAAAGTTACTTTCCTAATATAAGATAGAAATTATTAAACACTGACAAAAACTTCTTAAAAGTAAAATGCATACATACTGCTCACAAGTACATATACTAAGTGATGATTTCAATTTAGAAGGGTCGGTACTAGGGTTAAAAATTACTTGCATCCATATACTGTACGAATAAAGCATCCCATCATAAGGGTGACTGTATATGAGTCATCCTCAGATGTTCTTCACCCTCTTTGAAGAATGGAATACATTCAAGAGCACAGGAGATTTTTTTTCCCTTAAAATTACTCCTTTAAATTTTAAATAACTTTTTTTATGTATGTTTTATTTTACTTTAACAAAATAGGATTTTATTAAATATTTTTTTTTTTGTATAATATAACAATATTATAATAGGTTTAATATAATACAAATTAAAATTAAGAAATATCTTTTATATTTTTTTATCTAATTCATTGTGTATATATACTTAATTTTAATAAATATTCAAACAACTACAAAATAATAATAATATCTTACATGCATTTATTGAATATTATTCGAATTTGTTTTTTTTTGTATTTGTTGTGTTAATGTTAATCTATAGTTAACCTTTACTTGAAGCATTAAAAAGTATCATAACGTTTTTATAAACATAAATGATTTTAGGATACAGACTACCATGGTATTTATTTAATAATTTATCAAGCTAATGAATTAAAATTAAACTGAGTAGCTGTCAAACATAATAATATAAAAAAAAGTAATAATAAATATTTCGACTAAAAAAAGATTCGATAAACGTGACACTGAAAGTTACACTGAAAATATATGTAAATTACATATTATACCAGTATTTTATATTATAGAATGATGCTGTTATTTTAAATAAACGTTAGGCAGCATTAGCTCAAATTTTGATAGACTTTGTGAGGGTTTACAAATACTTTAAGGAGAGTCTAAACTTCCTATATCATTGGCACTAACAAATTATACGTAATAGGGGAAAACGAACAATGCCTAACATCCATGACTAGGACTATAAAACAACGGTCGACAATCACAATCCTCCATTATTCAGAAACAGCTGCCAGTTGATTGATGATGGGAACAATTCTAAATGCCGAAAAAACTACCTATATTATAATTAATTAATGGCTTATAATATCTATAAATGATTAATACAGTATATATAGTATAATACTATACACTAATTTATGTATGAAGTGTTTTAGAGATTACTAATGTATATAATTAATGTACGGTTTATACGAATCATTTCCATGGAAAATAAATATTTATATTCAGAATATTGATTGAGCTAAATACTTTATAAAATGTGTTTTTAAAATAGTTACTTTTTTCGTTTTTGCTCTTAATAAGCGACATGTTAAGTGTAAAAAATAAATTGTTTATAACCAAATTTTTTCAAACTATCATCATAGTTTTTTAATTGTACTATTTTAGTATTATTTTGGTATTTTAGGGTTTTGATTTGTTTTCAATAAAATATTTAACATTGGGTTAAATAATTTATTAGAAAATATGTAGAATGTATAAATTAAAGGGTCAATATAATCAATGTTTCATTTTTAAAATTTACTATATTGTTAGTATTACTGTATAATTGCAAGAATTCTTAAATTAGGTAAAAAAAAAAAAAAGTTGAAGTCGTAAAATGTTAAAAGAAATTATCGACTGAAATAAAAAGATAAATATGAAACAATATTTTTATTTATTCTTCATTTTTTTTTTTTTTTTTGAATAATTCATATTTTTTGCCAACTCTAGAATAGTATGGCATTAAGCCACCATTCGGACATAAATCTTTATACTTACACCAAACAATTTCACTTTTGCTAATAAATTATCATCAAATGGGATAAATATTTCAAATATTATCTACTATATTTTCGTAGTAACTTAAAACGTGAATAGAAAATAGTTTATGTTACATAAAAGTAGGCTGTGATTATAATTGAATATTTAATTGAAAATCATTATTAACTTATGACTATAAGACATATAATATATAAACATTATTTACTAAAATTTTTCATAATAATTCAAAATATTAACCAACAAAATCGGAAGTAATTATAATAAAATAATCAGCCGTTAACTTTTTGTTAGGTATCATATCATATGTATAGTAGAACACTTTAAACAATGAATAATTCTCGAAAGTTTCACCCATAAACTCCAGAGAGCGTCAACTGACAGTTTAGGAGGTGGACATCCTAAATATTTATTGTATTACAATACATGTATTGTTATTGTCGGTTTATTAGAGCGAAACTGATGTAGCGTGTCTATTAAAACCGCGTCCCTAGGCAATGCATTGAAAGTGTAAAAAATGGGGAGGGATACAAAATTAATTCTCTGTACAATCAACGATTTTTTTTCTTTAACATCGCATACACCTATAGTGTAAGTCGCGTATGTGAATGCGGTCACACAATCTTGCTTATTGGACAGGATGTGATTACCCTAAGTAGCACATTATATGCCGAGGCAAGTGTTGATTAGATCGTGAATTTACCAGTGGTTCTCAATCAAGCTAGGCTTTAAAAATATATTCGAACATACAAAAGTTAAATCCAAAATAATCTTTAAGCCTTCCATTTGTTGTATCTTATATTTAATATTTATGTTAAAATTTTAAGGCATAGACAGAGAATAATATTTATAGTTCTCAAAATAACAATTCATCTGATATTCTTGATAATCTCAATTTTCATGATCGTTCATTTTTAATACATATTATTAAAATATCAATGAATACGTATTTTTATAAATTAATTATAATACAGGTATAACTAACAAGTATTATTGCGTGTTGTTACGGAATTGACATTCATTCTCAATAAGTATGTTTTGTCTAAATATTTTTAATACCTTTATACTTAATATATATCTTTATACCTTTATATCTTTAGCCCATAATTATTGCTTAAAATCATTAATAAGTGTCAACTAACGTTTAATTTTCTAAATTAATTGTTTAATCATATTGTAAATGTAAAATGGATAGAAAAAATAAGAAATAATAAAAATAATATAAAAATTTAGTACAACCATAAAATTTGAATAAGTATTATAAAAGTACTTAAAACACGGAGAATATAGATTGTTTCACACATCCACATAATTGTCGCCTGTGCAAGTATGTGTTCTTTAGTTGTAGTAACAACACTTATACACATTGTTTAATGAAAATATTTAAACAGATGATATTACAGAAATCGATAATCATAGGCCATAGATTGCACGTAGTAATGTGTTTTGTAAATAAAATATGAAAATATAAGGCCTGTATCTTTTGGTATAAGTACTACAAATTTTATAACTCAAATAACTATAAAACAATTATTAAAAATGAATTTTATAAAAAAAAAAAAGGTAAAACCAATAATATAACTATAATGTGTCTGATATATAATTAAATCAATTAGAGCTTATCATAAAGTGAAAGAAGTGATTTTTAGAATAACATGCATTTATGATGCAATATTGTAAATTGAAAATACAGACAACATAGTGCATAGAGGAATAAAAAGTAAAAACAAAAAATTAATAACTATTTAAGTTTTAAATGTATACTATAGATTTGTGAAACTTAACGGGTTATTCGTGCTATAACTATTATCATATAATATGTAGTATATATTGACTATTATATATGCAAACCTTGTCTGTATCACCATGAAAGCTACTACTGTCGGAACACATGGTAATAAAATAATCCTATAATTATCGATTATTGCAAACGATATCGGATCATCGGAATTATAGACGTATTATAGATCGTCTACATGACAAATATACAAATGTAATACTGGGTTACCAAATGTGAAAGAAAATTCGATTTTCAAAATAGAATATAAATAATTATCATCTAATGATACATATTCGAATATAATTACAAATTATCTAAATTATAGTAGGATAATTCTAAACGTCATTTTGTTGGAATCATAACTTTAGACTCACATTAATCGATAATAAAATTAGTCAAATTTTACTGATCGTGCTTGTGCAAGAGAGACACGATCCGTAGACATGGATATGATGGGAAGTTCTGATTCGGAATAGTTTAGATCAAAATTTCGGGACGATATTAAAAACCGTCTACGTGTAGTAGAAAACAATAATTGCGAAGGGATCATCGGGTACCTACCGAGCACGTGCAGTACATAGGTACCACCAACACAGCGATAACGAGAAGCTGTGAAATGAACTAAAAAATGCGTGAGAGTTAATGCGGTAGTGAGCGTTAAGAGATGCATGAGATTTATTTACGTACCCTCTAACGGGATCAAAGGAGAACACTCATTGTCCGGTAACGGAGCGGGACGATCCTCGATTCGGTTGGCGGCAAAACACCCAGTACGGCGACGTCGGTGGTTCACGGAATATTCAAAATACGGCGGAAGCGTGCGTAGGGGCAACAACACAGAAAGCGCGCACGGATTCGTGTACACGTGTACCGCGTGCGCACATAACACTGCGGTGACCGGCCGTATTAGTGTACTGCACTACTAATAATGCTATTACTACTACTACTACTACTACTACTACTACTACTACTACTACTACTACTACTACTACTACTACTACTACTTCTTATACTACTACTACGCGTCGTAGCAACGCGCGCGTGTATGACGACGGCCGACGAAGTGAAAACACACGACCGCGAAAAACGAAGTGGGAGAAGGAGTGGAAAACGACGGGCCTGAAGGTCAATAATGTTGTTTAACCGTGGTGATGTCGCAACCGCGTGGACACGTGTGACGCGGAAGCGCATGCGTACCTGTGCCAAACCGCGTGTGCCGAGTCAGTTTTACCTATAGGCTACTATACGGCTGACGACACCGTACAGCAAGAGCGAAACGCGTCCGGCAGCTCACGTGGTGCGATAGTTCGCGCGTGAACGCAGCCGCACAAGTGGCGCGACAGTGTACGTGACGCAACCCGCAGTACCGGCGCAGTGGGACGTTTGGACGACGGCACGCGCGACAAACGAAAACCCGTACGTGTGGTACGTGATCGACGGCGGACTGACTGCCGCCGAGTTGGAAACGTCATAGGGACGGACCAGCTCCGTGTTTGGGATACTGAGTGCGCAGCAATACACCCACCCCTTGATGTCGAACGCGCGTTTTTAATTTTTTTTTTTATTTCCTCGTTCTCTCGTGGGGTGACTCGCGTTATTCCGCGGGGAGAACGACATTTAAGGCGCGCGTCACGTCCCTCTGCGGGGCTTTAGCGGACGTAAACATAAAAACGACTTTCGCATCACGATCACATGCTGCAAAAGAGAGACTCGTAATAATACTCGTTGCAGTTATGCGCGTGCACCCTATTCTCGCCGTCCAAGCTAAATAAAATCAACACCCCTCTCAAATATGTACACCTATACATTATCTATGCCAGAGTGTAGGCCAATGCTTGTTGTCATACTCAGTAATATCGCCTACAATTGTCCGTGATATAGCGTTAAAATATGAATGACTATTTTAATGACCATTAAAAGAATTGTATACTAGTAAAAATGATTGAATGCATATTTTTTTCAAAACATTCGTTATACTTGTACTTTTTTTAATTAAATTGGAAAAATAATTTAAAAAAGTGTTTTTATTTGGCATACAAATATAAAAATTATTAATAGACATTTTTCATTGAACTATTTATAAATAAATATTTCATGTTTTTAGGCATCAATAACCTTCGACCTATTGTATATATATATATTATTATAAGTATCTCAGTTACATTTATAAAACCAATGTATTGATTTTTTTTTTTTTTATAATATAATATATATATATATTGTTATAATATTAGCGCACCAAGAGTTATTTTATTTCAAAAAAATTACTAAATTTTACAAAAATATGTTAAACTTATATGTAAGAATTATGAAAAGAAATCTTATTTTCAAAAGGTTCATAATACACTAATGATATTCATCTCTGTTCATTTTAAAAGTAAAAAAAATGATGGGGTAATAACATTCTATAGGAAATGAAAAAATATGACAGAATTTTATTTAATTAAATTCTGGAAAGTAAAAATCTGATTTTTTACTAAACTAAAATAAAAGTACAAAATCAATTGATTTGTCATGCATAAAAATCAATTAAAATCAGTGCACTTTTTACTTAATAGTACCTGTAAAACAGATAATTTAAAACGTATCTAAAATTGAAATTAAATCGATGTCTTTCCAATATTTTTTTGAGTCAACGCCACGCGGTAATTGACTGTAAAAATTTCAGAAATTACATTTCTTTATGATTTATGAAATGGCTAGTCAATATAATATTATAATACTCGTAATATACAAGTTTGATCGAAAAAATTGTATGAATATTATAGTTATTTTATAATATTTTAAAAGGGATGGTGTTACGCTACTCCGATTATTTTGGTTTTTTGCTACGTAGCATTTCAATGCCATCAAAATTATGGGTTGAAGGTTTTTTTAAATAGTTACCGTTTGGGGATGAATATTGAGGTACAAACGATAAGTGACTGTTATTTATATTAAACGGGTGACGAGTTTTATGTTTAGGTTTCTTTAAGTTAATGAAATCATGATTTTCATTTAGACTAGGGATATTTGCATCATGAAGAATGATGTTGATCTTAAATATTTCAGAGTTTGAAGACTGGCTGTTTACAATATCGGAAAAAATATAAGCTGAAGTGAAACAATTATTTTTATTTATTTACACACTAAATTCGTTTTTAATTTTATTTTTAATCGTTGTTTAATTTTGTAATGTTACCTATATAGCTAATATAAACACCGATATCTTAAAATGCATAGTTTCAGGTGGTGTACTACATAATTATTCCATGAAAATCTTTAATTCGTACCAAACATTAGAAATATTATTTTTTTAAATTTTCGAAAATTATATGACGTATAACAATATAATATTGTATATAATTTTATAAAAAATAAATTCCAAAAAATAATAAGAAACAAGTAAATATTTATAAAATATTTAAAAAATATATTTTATTATTTCATAGAATTTGAAAAAAAATATTTGTATTACGTACATTAGTTTTATATTTTCAACTTATTCGAGCAACATGTATTTATAGGTTAAATTCATTCAATAATCTTGAATTAATTGACTCTTTACAAGACAATAATCTCACTGCAATTAACTCTTTTCTCCAGTGCTTGACTTGAGGGGGGGACGCAGGGAAATGGAGTACCCCAACTAATTTTTAGAAATTTTAGCGTTCTTCTACTATTACTACGTTATAATTATACGCTTAACAAGTCTTGGAGACGCTATTTTTCTTTAAAGTAAACAGAGTCTCCCTTCTTTAATTTTGCCAAGTCGAACACTGCTCTTCTCAAAACAGAGTTTTACTAACGAAGAATGAATCTTCATCGTCAAGTCCTAATCAAAATAATGTAATACCATTGATTATACATACTAGTATATTATTGATTAGTATATATAATCAATGGTAATATTTAGAAAACGTCACCGTTTTTTTGGCACCAACTAGTGATACTGAAACTAATCGTAACGGATCCTGAAAAAACAGAATCAATTCATAAGCATTGGCTAAAATTATTTCTATGAACCAATTACCTCTGTAATTTTGTTCAAGCTCTGGATTCCATCAATTTATGGCCATTGTAGAACCAAATTATAAAAGTTTGAAAGGGGAAGCATAAAAAAAAGACTACATTTTTTTAAATCAACTGTTGAAAATAAAATACAAGATGATTTTAATGCTGTCCAGAATGTTGTATGCACAACAAATTGCTGGTCTTCATTGGTCCAACATTCTTATATAACCATTACTGCACATGTATTAAATAAATAATTGGTCTCCGATGTCATTTACATTAACTATTTATATTATCTTATATATATATTGGTATATAGTATTTACCAATATATATAAGATATTGGATCTTTTCCGTTAATTCACTACCACTCGATAAATGTTCTATTGCTCTAAAAACTGTATCTAGTCTTAATAAAATTAAACTCACCATCTAATGATTAATGACTACAATATACTTCCTACAATGATGACGTCGGTTAATCAACAATTTATCATTCTATCGTTCTCCGTTTTGATTCAGTAGTTCAGACTAACTTGTTCAGTTGCAATAAATAATATGAACACAATATTTTATGATTTTCCACTAATTTTTGCTAGACATTTTTTTATGTAAACGCTAAAAACTTTGAACTTATTCAACGAATGCTTAAATGCTGATAGAGTGTCGGCCTTATGGTTTTTGGGGCCACATATGTATATTACATATATATTAATTTATTAATCTTTATATATAAAAATCTCGTGTCACAGTGTTTGTGACCATACTGCTCCAAAACGGCTTAAACGATTTTAATGAAATTTTGTATATACATTTGGTAGGTGTGCGATTAGGTTTTTATCTATTTTATATACTCCTAAATGCTATTGTTTAATAAATCCTAGTTTAATTTAATAATTTTTGATCCGGTCGATAACTGCGCAATTGAAAATGAATTATTAAATAAAACTATTAAAAATTATTTAAAAACTATTTAAAAACTATTAATTTAATTTTTGGTATTATATGACTGGTATTGCATAAATATTAAACAACAAGATCCCGCAACAGGTGCTAAAACAATCAAGAATGTTAGTTTGAAGGATTATTATATATAAGGTTGATTATTAGATGCGATCAGGACAACGTTATTCTACGATGTTGTGAGCTTTATCAACAATTCATGGTCGACATGTATGTAAAGATAGAGAGCGAACGATTACGATACTTGCGATTCAATCAAAAAAAGCTGCTTGCGGAAGATTGTTAGATATCGGTGATTGGAAAGTTACTATAGATGAAACGGGATGCATACAATTACCGACCGATTTCTGCAAAATCATTGATTCGCAAGATGTTCTCATTGACCAGATATTTCCCATTGAACACTGATAATATACAGATCATGAGTGGCTGGTAGAAAGAACAATTTTAGTAGCAAAAAATGTAGACGCCTACGAATTGGATCTCAAGATATAATATTTGTTACCAGGTAACTTTGTGTTATACAAATCTATTGATATAGTTTGCGATGCTACTGAAGCTGCAAATTATTCAACAGAGTTTTTAAACTCATTGGATTTATCAGGCATGCCACCGCATAATTTACAACTGAAAGTTGGATCTCCGGTTATTTTGTTTCATAATTTGAACCCACTACGATTGTGCAACGGCATGCGATTAGTCATTAAAAAATTAATGAAAAATGTTATCGAAGCCGTAATTTTAAATGGCAAATTCCGAGGAGAAAATATATATTACCGCGAATCCCTATTATACCCACAGATGTGCCAATAAAATTTAAACGCCTTCAATTTCCAATCAGATTGGCATTTGCAATGACTATCAATAAGTCTCAAGGCCAAACGATGTCTGTCTTTGGCTTAGATTTGAGCACATCATGTTTTTCACACGGACAATTATGCGTGGCGTGCTCTCCAACCATCCAATTTGTTTGTGTTGGTCAAAGATGGAATACCAAAAAATATTGTACACTCTGTTGCATTAAGAGATTGATATTGTTTTTTTACTAATATTGTTATAATTAGTGATATATATAACTTTAAAGGATCAATTTTAATAAATTATTAAAAAAATAAACTTTTGATGTTTTTTCATTTTTATATTTCGTCACCGTTCACAGCACTCCTCTTCCACTTATATATCACATCCTTATACACCTATATTAATTTTTTTTTTTTTTTTAACAAAATATTCTCTAGAAATAATTTATATGACAAAACAACGTTTGTTGGGTCAGCTAGTTATTTATACAAATCTATATTTATTTATTTTATTATGTAACTAAATATATACTATAACTATATTTTGAACCGTTATCGATAGTAAACAATTTCACAAGTACATGCGTGTATAATACTGCATAGCCGGATCCGGCTTAAACATTTACTTACACTTAGGCAAACTTAAGTTTTGTCACCTCTTATATGTAAATACTAAATCAAATATTATTTTTACATAAGCAAAATAGACTTAATTCTGAGTTAATTATATTTATTTACGTTAAGTTAACAATTTATTAGATTAATACATTTGTAGACAAGTTAACCACTACTAATTTAATTAAAACAAAACAATTTTTTGAGTCTTATTTTTTACTACACATAATTTTATATAAGTATATAAGTATATAAGTATATAAGTATATAAGTAGGTAGTAGTAAATGTAATATTTTTTTAAAATTATCCATAGGCATATTAAATGCCGCCCTAAGCGTGGGCTTAGATCGCCTAACTCTTGAGTCGGGCCTGTACATAAATATGTATTGGAAAGTACCGTTTTAATTTTTGTCGATAACAACCCATTTCCTGAAAAAACCACACGAGTTGCAATTTGCGTATTACTGGGTTTATACTATTTTTATTTATAGATTCAGTGATATTCATTAAACGTAATTTGTGGGACCCCATACAAGCGTAGAGCCCGGTGTGGTCGCACCGTTTGTCAGCTGCTCCCTAGGACCAGCATTGTGCTGATATAATTCCCACATCATTGATAACTTATTATTGGCAATCGTCTATTAAGCTTTAAAACCCCCTGGGCGTTGACCCATGAGTCTTAAGTCTTCAACATTTAATAAATATGAAATCACAAAACAAAAAATTATCTTCATGTTTAATGTTATCTATTTTTTGTTTACAAAATAATTAATAATCGATTAAAAAGTACAAGGTAATTCAATTATTCGAATAATAAATTATTCGTATGACCAATAATTGATAAAAGGTTATTCGAATATTTATCATTCGTTAAAAATGATCGAATAATTGATAAAGATAATAGCAAGCTTTAGTTATTTTCATGATTATAGATAGGATCCTATCTTTAATCGTGGTTATTTCCAATTCAAATTAATTCGTAATTGTTTAAAAGTTGCTTTTATTTTTTGTTATTATTACAAAGTAAAATCACAATGAATAACCAAACAAATTCATCTAATTCGAAGTTTCAAATGCCTCAAGCTCCTCAACCTCAGCATGTTCAATCCGAGTCTTTACTTTTCAATGACATTTCGGAAGAAATCAATGCAGATATGCGCAATAAATTGCATGACTTCTTGCAAGTACTACCATACCGTACATTTAAAATGGAATTGGCTAATTTTTTTAAACATATTGATCGCTTGAAAAAAGAAGCAGAACGAAATGGCACAAATATTTCAAGGCTTACAAATTGTTCCCAAATGGTTCCAAGTAATTCAAGACCATGCACAAGTTTCAGGGCACCATCCACTATGTCATTAATAAGTTGTAACCGTAACAATACAATTAGACAACCTGAAAGTAATTTTCAATCTATTCCTTTAAATTCATTTAAGCCATCTGTACACATTGAACTTGAATCTAATGAAGTAGTTCTGCCTCGTTCTAACCAATCAAACCATGTTTCTCAAAGTTCATCTAATATGGATACCACAATTATTAAAGTTAGCCATAGAAAAAATAATATAGCTAAAACTAAGGGTAATCATAAACATTTGAACCCACCTGAAACTGTTTTTAAAAATACATTTGATCCAAATGATGCATATTCAAATATAAAACTTGTGGTTGAGAATAAATCAGCTTTTGCTTCACATCAAAATAAAAACATTAATAATGGCTGTTATTCCATAGATTCTTCTCTACTTGAAACTGTTGGATTATCTAATAAAAATAAGACAACCAAGAGTGATGCTAATGGAAATAATGGTAAACGCCTTGAAAAATACCTATCAAAGTGGTCTGTGAATATGAAAATAATCAAATCCAAAAAATCTTGTGTATTATTAACTGGTAACAACTTATTATTTTAATTGTTATGTTTAGTATTTTTAATTGTTAAATATATTATTTTTAGGCACTTTATTGAAAGCAGATCAATCTACTGTAGAAGAAGAACATCACAATGCTGATCTTATAATATGTCGAAAAGAAAAAGATTTATTAAAAACAAACAATGGTTTATATCGTTTACTAGGTAAAATCATTGGAGGATCACCAGATGAATTATACCAAGAATCTTTATCCAAAAATGGTTTCCCAGTGAAATGGAAAATTTTGGTAGAAAAATATTCTTGTTTTAATGATAGCAACAAAAAATCTCTTTTAAATTTTTCATTGGATTCTCCTATTTCAGCAACTACATCAATGAAACCAATAAAAAAGCCTGTAAATCTTGATATGAGTATTACTAGAACAGGTAAAATCTATAATCTCAGTATAATACCTCTGAAAAAAAGAAAAAAGTTTGATGATGAAATTTCTGATGGAAGTAAAATTAACTATGCTACATTTAACAGAAAATTACCATTGATTGCATCAACACCAAAAATACCAAATATATAAACTGTTTTGTATAAAACTCCTACCCAAATTTTAAAGAATTAGTGATATCATGGTATTAAAAAAAGAAAAAACCATAGTTTTATATAAAATATCATCATGTATAATCTTTTTTAGCCAATATATTAATATTAAGATTTTATGTATCTCATTCATATTTATAAATACTTACAGTTTTATATATTTAACAAAGTACTATTAATTTTTTGAACATGGAAATTATATCAACCTTTATGTAATTAAAATCTTTCCTCTTTGTATTATATCCATTCATCTTGTACACTATTGACAATTTACAGTATAAAAAAAAAATATCTACTCTTTATAAGAAATGTGGAAGTTCTGAGTCACCAAATAACTAGTAAGTTTTCATCCTGAAATTTTTTTTTTTCTATTTTCAATTTTTTTTTTTTCGAACATATCAATGCAACTTTCTTCTGCTAGTCAAAATAGAAATACCTGAAAAATAAATGCTTCTTAACTTGACAATATGTATTGTTATTCCCTGTGTTGTAATAACTATATATCTGCGCTGTTTAATATATTTAAGATTTCTTTCACACTTATGTATACACCAGAAATATCTTTCGGTTTTAAGGATAAATGTTATTTAAAGGTATAGAACTTTTTTTTTTTTTAAATCAACGGACGACGGCCCCGGAACTGTTTTTCACATTGCTTCGGGGCCAAAGAACTAGACTTCTTCAATCTAACCTAACACCACAAGCAAATTATGTATGTCTATTTAATAATATTTTTATAATAAGATGCATTGAAATGTTAGAAAAAAAATAAATATCAGGAAGAAAACTTACCGGGCAATTGGTGACTCGGAACTTCTACGTTTCTTTCAGAGAGCGGATATTTTTTTATACAGCTAATTGTGAATACTGTACAAGATGAATAGGTAATAGAGGTGGGTCGGTCGTGACTGAAGGAATCAAAATTAACAAGTCAGTCGAATGATCGAGTCGTAACTGAATGATGTACCTACTCGGTCCAATCGATCTTAGGGTCTTTTGACGGTTTTGAACGAAACTTTTCTTTCAATCCTGATAGGACTGATAGTATATTGTGACCACAGAATCTCATATATGAGGACTGGTTGCTATATGCAGGTTGGGCAATATTTACAAAATAATGGATGTTTTTAATCCTCGTGATATCAATTAATCAAAATTCAAATTGCTTTTTGTTTAAACGGTAAATTTTCGTGACTCGATGGTCTTCTGATGTTTTGCTGTAACTTTACTGAATTATATTTATTGTACAGTTTTTATACCCAAACACATTATGGTGTACACCTGTAGTGTGAATTTGTGTACAAATCGGTCAAAACCAGGCCCTCGAAAACTACACTTTTTCTCGTAAGTAATCATTAGACATTTTATTAGGTATACGACAGTAATTTTATTTATTTAATATATAATATGGAACTTATTAAACAAGTGGTTAAACTAAACATATAGTTTAGGTATATTTTCATCAGTTTAAGTTATTTAATCAATTATCTTTCGTTTAAAGTTAGTGGCTGAACTATTCTCAGTAATTTGTTATTTCAATTAAAACAAAATATATTAAGTTATACATAGGTATTAAATTAGCATTTGATAAGTGGATTTTTGTAAATAGGTTTCCACTGAAAAATGCAGAATGAACGTAACAATGGATTAATGCAGTTGGCCACAAAGGGTTTATCCCGACCAAATATAGCAAAGTATGTAGTGATCATTTCCATCAAAATGATTTTGAACAAAATTTGGTAGTAGTTATTTGCTAAAACTCAAGGTAACAGCTGTCCCTTAAAATTTCCCAAACTCCTCAGACATTATAACAAAAGCTAATATGCAGTTTTGCCATTGCCATTAAATCACTACTCAGTATTAGGGCTGTGCGATTAATCAATTATTTTTAACAATATTAAATTAATCGAATAATTTATTTATATCGATTATTCGATTATTAATTAAAATATCCGAAAATAATCGAATAATCGATTATTAATTGAAATATCCGAAAATAGTCAAATAATTGAATAATCGAATAATCGAAGAAAAAATTTTATTATTAAATTAATTATAATGAAAAACATGGTTATTTTCGATTAATTTTAATCTTTACTATATATAGTATATCCGTTTTAATCTGTCGTTATTCAATGAAATGTCTTCATTTAAAAGGTGTATTTGGATTTTGTTTTCGTTTATTTTTAGCAATGGTTATTCTTTTTCTGGAAACCGTCGATGAAGGCAACCTGCCGCGATGATGTATTTTTAGTAAAGGTGGCTGTTATTAACTGACCATAGATCGTCGGTAACAAATGAACATGCAAGCCAACTAATTTTTCTATCCGCGAATAAAGATTATATAGCAAAACCAGCATTTTAAATATGTATAATATTAATTTTAGATTTAAGTCAAGACTCAAAACTGAATTTTAAGGTAAACAGTTATTTTTTGTACACAAGATGATGTTATTTTATTTGTTATATTTTTTTTATTTAATTAGACTTTTAAATCAGGATAATTATTTAATTATTACTATTATTAAATAACTCAATAGTAAGATTATTCGATTCTAAATGAAATTATGATTATTCAATTATAAATCGATTATTCTATCAATAAACAATTATTCTATTATAATCGAATATTATTTAAATAATCGATTATTCCAGGGAAAAAATAATCGCACTGTCCTACTTATTATAGCAAGGTCAATATTTGTAAATGATTCTATAAATTTTACTTATGTTCTTACTTATAAATTTTCCCAAGACCATCTAGAACTATTATCTGGGCAAATCAGACAAAGAGGCTGCTTAAATAATAATTCAAAGGTGGTGCAACTAAAAACTGCTATACAACAAATTTTAATAAAAAATGCATTTAAATTAAAAAAAATAATGGCAACTGTAACACGTTTGATGACGATGCAGTATTTTAGACTTATTATAAGACTTATACTATGGGCATCGGCGTGTGCAGATTCTAAAAACCGGTAGTGCCCATATATTATCATCGGCCCTTTAGTCAACCATTTTATAAATACACATCTAAATTATATATACCTATTTAATATCATAACACATATTATAACATACATATTATATATTAATATTAATATATATAATATATATTAATATTAATATTAATAATAATATTATATGATATTATTAATATATATTTATATTAATTATTATCATATTATAACACACATCCTATATTATCTTACATAGTTTATAATATAATAATAGTAATAATAATAATAATAATTATAAATTATAATATAATATAGTTTAAAGTTTTTTTTTCAATACTTTATATCATACAGGTACAAGTTAATTAAAATAAAGGATAACGAATATAATAATTATGAATGACATAGATAGAAGTTATATAAGTATTTTATGTACTTAGAGAGACATTTGTCTATTACCCATACTATTGAACTCATCTATTACTGCATTTAAATCTACCTTTGATACCATTTCTTGTTCCGTAAAAAGTAGTAATAATGACTCCAAACGTTCTTGGTCCATTGTACTGCGTAATTTGTTTTTTACAACAGTTAATTTTGAAAAAACGCGTTCACATGTACAGCTGGTTACAGGTATGATTGTAAACATTTTTAAAATTTTAAAAACACAAGTATATACAGTGGAATTTCCAGAAGTTTTGGCCGTAACACGATTGCGCACTTTTTACCTTTTTACCTGATAAAAACACAACACGATTGCGCACTTTTTACCTTTTTATATTTGAAAAAACACCACACGATTGTGCACAAAATTAATTTAATTTAATATTTTTGGCATAAATGATGGACATAAATAAATAATAAGTTTAAGAAACCCACTTATAGTATAGTATACGTACCTATACACAATTGTAAATAATATTTTATTACTATAATAACTGATAAGTGTTAGTGACTGTGGTTTTAAACATATTGTTTTTCCAACGTATTCACATCCGATAATATTTATTTCACCGGATTTTATTGATAGTTATCTAATCCCGACAATCCTGTACGTTAATAACGATATGTATAGTGTGGCAGTCGTCAGTCACATACGCACGTCATTGTGGCAATCTCATATCGCGCAAAGTACATATTTCCATTTTATTTTCGTACAATTTCATTTTGAAAAAATGGAAAAACAAATTAAAAAAAAATTCGAAACAGAAAAAGGTAAGCCATGCATTTTAGTTGATGATTATAAATATAGTGAATTTAAAGTTCTGAAAAAGTGTGGGAACATTCGGTATCGCTGTACAAATAAAATTATTCTTCTAGTTTACTTGTTGACAAGGATGTGACTAAAATATTAAGTATGTTAAATGAGCACACACATGGCGTGATTCCAGAAAATATTGTTGGTAGGCAAATTGTAAGTTCTCGTTTAAATAGAAAATGTGAAAATGATCTTCTCACAAGGCCAAATAAAAAGGTAAAAAGTGCGCAATCGTGTTGCACCGTGAAACGATCACAAAGGGTTGCGGTTTCGCCGATAAAACGCTAGTCTTATCCGGGCCTAAGAATATTTATGCCAAAATGTTGAGCCAAAATATGTCTATATACAATAATATATACAAACTTTCATCTACAGAGTGCACATAGTGAATTTTAAAATTTTTTTCAAATTCTCTTTAAAATTGAATTTTGTAATTTAGGTAGATCAGAGGCATAGGGCGCTTCGGCCCATGAAAAATCACAGGGCGTGCCTGGGCACGCCCTGTGCGCACGCCTATGACTAAGGGCGTATACCACATAATTGAAATTGTTCAGGAGGAACAAAATAGTGTTTTTAAAAATGATACCGCTAAGGTCGGTTGTTCTTGGATATACCTTTATATAGTAGGCATGTTGATAATTTGATATCAATTATCATTTAAATGCTTAGTTTATTCGATAAAACCACTAGCAATTCCTGTAGTATACGCCCTTTTAAAATTCTTCGTTAAAATATATATATATATATATATTCTTTAGGGCGTTTGGATAACTTATATCCGCTATGTAGAGAATAATTCTTAATATTTTTAACCGCCTCAATATTACAAATTATGCGCCTATTTTTTCTGAAAAATTTGATACCAAAAACTCATTTTTCAATTTTTTGTGGTATACGCCCTTTCATATCCATCGTATGCCATCGATATATATATAGGTGTATATCTGTGGATGAAATCAACTTCACGGTATCTTATGGTTTGTGAGGTACCTTGTAATTTATTATACAGTATACCTTAATATAACAATATGGTTCAGCCAATCAGAGATAATTATTTTAGAAGACACGACACTGCACAGTCTACACTACTACTAGTGTGAACCCGGCTTAATTATTTATCTTGAAGGTTTAACCACGGAATAGATTAAAGATATAAGTAGATTTAATCTATTCTGTTGCAGTGATTACACTGTGTGGAGGTAAAAGACCTCCAAAGATGAACAAATATAATCACAATTTTAAATGGATAGAAGTTTATTAAATCAAATAATAAAAAAGTAACACAAGTACGACAGTACGACCGTTGACAAAAACGCGACCGAACAAAAAAAGATTTTTGTTTGTTAATTTAAGAGGTACGCGCACGGTACACTAGGTGAACCAGTCGTGGAACAAACCGTGACTGCTTATGGTGTAACCGCGGTCAGTAGCATTTGTGGAACGAACGTCGGTCGTGTGGGACGAACTTCGCTACATTACTCCCCTCTAGCAAAGAAAAAACGTACATATTTTTTTACTTTAAGTTTGGAACATTGGTCATTCTGAGCTGCATACGTATGATTCGGGGGTGGGTTATGAGTGAGCACAAATGCAGGTTTCAGAAGATCTATAGAGACCCATGGTTGTCTTGAATTAATTTGGACCTTGACAATTTTTCCTGTCGATCAAGGAAAACGTATGGTCCGTTGTAGCGGGGTGATAACGGGGGGCATCTGGCATCTCTTCGAACAAAAACGTAACTAGCGTCCATTAGCTGTTGCGGAATGTAAATAGCTAGCCGCTTATGATTAGTTCCGGGAGTAGATCGCAAACGCCGCATCTGGGGTCGGGGTGTGGAAATTAACTCCAGTTCCTGCTTATCGATAGGGGGGTATGAAAAAGTTCACCAGGTAAGCGAAGTGTTGTACCGTACACCAACTCAGCCGGAGAACAACCAAGCTTTGACTTGACGAGGTTGCGGAATGCAAGCAGGACGATAGATAATCGAAGAGACCGTTGGTGGGACTCATGCGCGGTCAGTGCGGCTTTTAACAGGCGTTACCAACGTTCGACCAATCTGTTGGCCTATGGGTGATATGGCGAGCTGCGAATATAATGAATACTGAATGACTCCATCAACTGTTTGAACAAGTCCGATTCAAACTGCCTCCCCTGGTCGGTGGTAATGATATCAGATACGGCAAACCTGGCGATCCACTAAGACACTAGAAGCTCAGCTATGGTGTAAGTGGACATGTTTTTGATGGGCTACGCTTCTGGCCATCGAGAAAAACGATCTACGTATGTGAGGATGTATTGGTGTTCACGTGAAGGCGGTAGAGGTCCAACTACAACAATATGAATATGTACAAACCGTTGATCAGTTGGTGCGAAAGGTAAAATCGGTGAAACAGTATGTCGACGTACCTTGCTACGCTGACAGCTTTGGCAATAGCTGATTCAGTGTCTAATCTGTCGGGACATCCCGGGCCAACAATACCGCGCGGTAACCAATTTGACAGTCGCATTGATACCTGGGTACGCCTGGTTATGGAGTAAGTCGACGATGTTACGTCTGAGCGTTGCGGGTATAAACGGGCGAACGTTATTGTGCGACACATCGACGTACACTAGACCGTGTTCTGTCTACTGTGGAACCAATTGACACGATGTGATGGTGGAGCCGTCCAATATATTCTGCAATTCCAGATGTTTCGCTTGATTGGCTACAAACTGGCTCCAGTTCGTAGTTGTCACACTACTGATTGCGACCTCCAACTGGGACAAGGCGTCCAGCAGAACATTTTTTACCTCCGTCAACGTGCACGACTTGGTGATTAAATTGCGCGAGGGAACTTATTTGACGCAACTGCCGATCACTAGACTTGTCGGTTTTTAACGTAAATATGTGTAATAATGGTTTGTGGTCAGTACGGAAGGTTGTGACTCGGCCCTCGATTTGATGTAAGAAATGTCTTACGGCCTGATACCCACTGTGCAATGGTACATTCCCTTTATGTTCCTAGGACATTTTCTTGGGACCTGTTACATCCCAATTAGAGGTACTCGGACATTACGGCAACATCGATAGGCCTGTTAATGACCATTATTTTAAAACATACAAAAAACATTACACACACGTTTTCATAGAACAAACGTAGGACGTTCCATTTCAACATAGCCCGTATGTTTCTTTGAAACATCACTACAACATATTATTTAGATGTTACATGTATGTTTCATATACACATCACAGTTATATTACAAAACTGTATCCTCGTGGCATTATTATTGTCTTGATAGTTATAATAATAACAGATTTATCTTACTTATTTCCCAAACAAATATGCAAGTATACAAAGTCCTGAGTCCTGAGACTTATGAGGTATGAGTATATTGTTTCCATTAGTATTTTCTAAGGTAAAATAAATTAATATAAAACAAAATAAATACAGTAGAACCTCGATTATCTGTGATTCGATTATCCGTGTTTGTGATTAACCGTGCTCACTCTTCCAAAAATTTAAAAATAAGTATGGACTGTAGATATATATGGAGTTATAATCGAACATTTTATATTACATAATACACGATATCGACAATTATATTAATGACATTTTTGACGATAATAATATGAAGATAAGCAATATTATATGTACATCGATTATTATATTTATCGAATCACCTTCAGTATACTTTTTTCTTCGCTATCGCCGAACGTAACATGTGGTTAAGCCAACGTTATTGGCTTAAGAAAAATTAGAAGTAAAGTAAGGAAAATTATTTCAAACCAAAAAAAAAAAGACTGATAACTTCATATTTTAAGCCCTAATAACTTGTTATATAAAATTATTGTATGTTTATTATGTATATTTCTAATTATAATTGAATCAAATTTTTAAAATTTCATTATTATAAAAAGTCTCAATAAACCGTGATTTTCATTTATCCGTGTGACCCCCTCCCCATCATTACCCCGGATAATCGAGGTTTCACTGTAAGTCAATATATCATAAAATATTTAAAATTAATTAAGATTTTTATAATAAAAAGCATAATATTACAAGTAAAAATTAAAATTGTAAGATGGTAATTAACAAATTAATATATACTTGATATTCATCAAATTTACATACTTCAATTGGATTTTTCAACATATGAATGATTTAATGTTGAAATAATTGTTTTTTCATTTGAAATAGGAATAAAAATACATTTACATGAATCATCAGATATATTAATTGTTAAGTTATCAGATAGGGTAATAGTGTTAACAGAATACAAGCCAATAATAGAAGAATTAATGGGTTCAGAAAAAAAGAAGTAGATTTTAAAAAATGTTGAACAATTAGTTTGATACCTAATTCATTGTATGGTTTCACAATGTTGTTAACAATTGCAATTTTCTTATTTTTTAACATAATATATTTATCACGTGCATTATTAATATTTATGGTTACATTAAGTTCTCGAATAATAATTTTTTCAAATAATTTATCCAATGAACAAAAATAAGGAGTTGTATTTACAATTTCTTTAACAATGATAATATGATCAAGATTAATATTGCTGGATAAAAAATGTTTTTGTTTTTCAATGATCCTATTGGTAACTTCCTGAAGAGGATATTTTGCACTTTTAATAGATTTTTTTATGTACTGTAGATCATTCTCCAATTTAAAGCAACTAAAATTACATAAGGTCAACTATATTACCAAATCGATATTCCAAGTTAGCAATTGAAAGAGATTTGTCAAACATTCTAAACAAAGAAGACACTTTAAATAATTTGCCATTACTGAGCGAAGGCTTGAGCTGTAATAGTTAAAAAATTCCTTTAAATTTTTAATTTTTAAGAAAATTTAACTTGCATCTAAAATAATACAAAAAGTAATATTGAGGTAAACATTATAATATTAACATATTTATTACTTAAAATAATACATTATAAATGTGTTAATATTATAATGTTTACCTCAATATCACTTTTTTTATTATCTGTCTTATACATTATATATTAATAAAATGATATAATTTAATAATGAATATTACTTTAGGGACGAGTTGGGGGGGAAAGTTCCCGCACATTTTTTACTTATTTTAAACATGTTAGGGCTGAATCCCCCCTAACTTTAGGATCTAGTTACGCCTATGCCTAGTCGTGGACCAAAAAACGTTGCACATTCTTGATCTAGACTATAAATACAAGGTATATTATACTATAACAGTTATAGTATAGCTAAACGATAATTCACAAAGTTAACATTTTATAACACGTAATAACGTAAATACGGTTTAAAAAATAACTAAAAAAAATAGAGGTAGTGAAAAAGTCCAAGATATTTATAATTACACCGTAATCAGTGCATAAGCAAAAATCGGGGGTTAAGCCTCCCCAAACTTAACTGTAGCCCCCCCCCCAAAAAATCAGTTTTTTTGTCGGGACCTGGTCATTTTGTCCGTTAAGAGAGGTGTCCGTTATATACAGGTGTCCATTAAGTCAGGTTTCACTATATTTATAATCTAACCTAACTATTTTAATTAAATGTAAAATGATTAAAAATTCAATATTTTTTTATTTTTTATAACTGATAGTATACAATAAATGTGAAGCAATGTAATTTATTATTAAGTTTGCTTAATTACTATTAATTAATTAATTAATTGTTAAAGTCAGGTTTCACTTTATAAGTCACACACCCCTCCCCCTACTTGAAATTTGCGGTAGGTCGATCGTAATAATGAAAATAAAAAAATTTAATCAGATTATGAAGTAATATTATAAGGTAAGATATGAATGGTGATTGGTCGGGGGGGACAAAGTCCCCACGGGTCTGCTTGCCCTTAATATATTCAGCCCCCCTCAAGTCAAAAGTTGAAATTGCGTCTATGAATCAGTGCCGGATTAAATATTTGTTAGCCCCTAGGCAATTAAAAATTTGAGCTCTACCAAATTATTTTTTACATACATCTGAAAACTGATTTGAATTCGTCATTATTTCTATTTGAGATCGGTCAGTCCACATTTTAAGAATTCTGATTTAAATTCCGAATAATTAACGTTTTCAAAATTCAGAAATTTCAAAATATTCAAAATAAGTTATAGTTGGCGGGGGAGGGGGTGAAATTGGGAAAAGTGGACTGACCGATCTCAAATAGACATAATAACGAATTCAAATCAATTTTCAGAATTATGTTCACATTATTAAGTCGATCCGTAGGATGGTCAAAATATGGGTATTTTTTTACTAAAATAACTGTCCGTCACCGATCCCCTTAAAAAAAGTTTATATTTCACATTTAAAATCATTAGACACAAAAAAAAATTGCACTTTCACTCTCAATTTTGACTTGTTGAAAAAGTATTATACAACAAGCAATTTATAATTTTGATTAAGAGTTAAGAAGTATAAAAATAATTTTCCAATAGGTACACTAAATATAATTTTCTCTAATGTTATTTCATTGTAAGACCACACCCTATTATGTTATTGTTAGTTTGCGTGTTTATAGAATTACACACTATCAAATAGGTACCTAGACAACCAAAAATTATTATTAATTATTAATTATAATAATTATATTATAATTTTAATAAAAATATTTTATTATATATTTTCTGATTTTAATAAATATTTGAGTTTTTCAATTAAAAAAAAATAAAAAAATAATCAACGTTAGCATTTTGCATATTACAATACTCGGGTAGTCAGTAAATTAAATGGATATAATATTATTATACAAAGAATAATTTTGTGTATATTATATATTATTTTAATAAAATAATACTAGCTACATAAATTCATTATTTTTATATATTAATACAACAGAAGGTAATAATTGATGTTATTGTTTTACAAACTATAAAATTTAAAAATATATCTTCCACTCATTTTAATTTGATGGTAATTATTAATTATTAAATAGTAAAAATAGTAATAAAAAAACATACTAATTTAAAATTGAAGCAATCCTTCAAAATTAATGAAATAATTCTAATAGAAGAAAGTTAGAACTATAGTAATAGATGTAAGGCCATGTTAAAAAAGCCAAAGCTTCAGTAATTGGCAATTCAGTTCAATAATTGAGAGTTATAAGTTATTCTAATTTATATTACAAGCAAAGGTGGATACAGGGAGGCGTAGACGCAAATAGGATGGGGCTAGGGAGAGCCAGTGTCGTAATTGTGGGGAAGGCAAGTGCCCCCCTAACAATTTTTTGAGAGATAAAGGTATAATTTTGACCCCTCCTCCACAGATAATCCAACAGTACAAACCGCACCTTTTATTAATGAACTCTTATGGGTATTATTTAACAATATTGGTACCTAGTACCTACAACTTATGTTAATCTAAACCACAAAATGAGTTAAAAGACTTATATAAAATCAAACAATTAGATATACTGTATAAAATTCATAAATAAAAATATGTTTTAAATGGTGAGGGGGAGGGGTGTCAGGGTTTTGGTAATAATAAATATATTATATTGCCCCCCTAGATTTTTTCCCAGTTACTCCACTGGGGAGGGCTAAGTCCCCCATAATGTGAATTCAGCCCTCCTGATTTATTATCATTTTATATTGTATAAATTTATTATTTTATATGATTGGGATTTTTTTTATTTAATTAAACTTTTATCTTGTAACCATAGACGGTACTAGACTCTCTTAGCAGAGAGGAATAGGAAATACTTTAAGTAAAATATTAACACTATTTCATCCAAATCTTTAGACTATGAATAGATAAAATTAATTTCATTTTTATTTGGTCCCTATTTTGATTTTTGACATGACTTAATCAAAGTATCGAACTATTTTTATTTTAAAAGAAATATCTAATATTTCAACCATGGTTATAAATGAAAATATTTTACACGGACCTCAACTGAAGTGGTGTTTCTTTGAAAAGATACTTATATTTTAGTACAAACATATTACAAAATATATACTGGTCACTGATACTGCAGTCTGATATAATAATATTATGATGTATTTTGTTACTGTTATTACCTTCATATAACATCAGACCAAATTGCACACAAATTATTAATGAATTGCAAAACAAAAACAAAAGGTAATAAAACTAAGCTTAAATTTAAAATGAATATGAAAAATAATACAAGTGACTTCAATAAACCGTTCGAGATGAATGAGCTGAATATGGCCATCGGAGTAATGAAAAATAGGAAAAATAGGAAAGCAATGGCTATCAACGGAGTTATGACAGAACAGATCAAGCAACTAGGCCCCAAATCCAAGGAATGGCTATTAAACATACTCAATAGCTGTAATGAAACCGATAGCATCCCAACAGAATGGCTCAAATCACATGTTGTGGTATTATTGAAGCCTGGGAAAGCCCCTATAGATGCAAGTAACTTTAGACCCGTGTCACTATAATGTCACATATATAAAATGTTCGAGAGAATGGTACTGAATAGAATAAACCACAAGATAGACGGAAAGCTTATTAAGCAACAAGCTGGATTTAGGGCTGGTAAGTCATGCACGGGGCAAATACTCAACCTTGTTGAAGAAATAGAGAAAGGTTATGAGAATAAGGTAATAACAGGTGCAGCTTTTATCGACCTCAGTGCTGCATACGATACGGTCAATCATAGGTTACTACTTAAGAAAATATATGAGCTAACTGAAGACACGAAATTTACAAAAATCATTAGTCTTTAATTAAGGAATAGAAGGTTTTTTTGTATCACTGCAGACTGGAGAGGACAAAACAATGGATTACCCTAAGGAAGTGTTTTAGCACCAATTTTATTTAATATTTATATTAATGATCAACCAATTGAGGACCAAACGAAGCACTTTAAATACGCTGATGACCTAGCTATTACAACCAAGAGCAAAACATTCGAGGATGTAGAAGTGAGTCTGATCGTCGCACTTAATACTAATCCGAATACAGCAAAAACACAAATTACCGATTTCCACTTGCGAAACAGAGACGCTAAGCAAAAACTAAAAATTAACTGGCAAGACACAGAATTAGAGCACTGCGAAGAACCAAAATACTTAGGCATTAAACTTGATCGAACCCTAACGTATAGAAGTCTTTGTGAAAACACAAAAAATAAAATAGGAACAAGAAACTGCATACTTCAAAAACAGGTTGACTCTCAATGGGGCGCAGACCCTCATATCTTGAGAACGACAGCCTTATCATTATGTTACTCGGCGGGTGAATATGCTTGTGCTGCATGGAAAAACTCAGCACATGCCAAAAAGGTAGATGTGGCCCTAAATGTAACTAACAGATTAATTACGGGGTACCTGAGACCAATACCAGTTCAGAAGGTACAAGTCCTATACGGTATAGCACCCCTTAACATAAGGTGATAGGTGGCAGCAAAGGTAGAGAAAACAAAACAAGAATTAGACTTGAGACATCTTCTATATGGAGGTAAACTCACAGGAAAACGACTCGAATCAAGGAAAAATTTTTTGAAGACAACAATTAGCCTATCACAAACACCTGAAGCAACAAGAATAGACTTATGGAAGGAAGGAATAATAGAGCATAACTCACTGCTATGGAAGGATCCAAAGGAAAACCTTCCAACCGGAAGTCATCTACCATGGTCATTATGGGAGACACTAAATAGATTACGAACCGAAACTGGAAGAACAGCGAGTAATATGAAAACATGGGGATTGAAAGAAGATGGGAAATGCGAATGCGGTGGAGAGCAGGATGCAGACCATCTGTTTCCATGCCTACTACTACCGATTAAGTGTAGAAAGGAAGATTTTTTGACTCATGATATTTCAGACAGTACAAATTGTGACTTATTGGGAAAGTAAGGGAATATGAAGACCGATACAACAACAAAAAGAAGATTACCTTCATAGGCACAATTTGGGGGAGCTCAGGTGTGATTAACACCCCCATTTTCGAAATTAGCACCCCCAAATGCGTTTATGTTAATTCACATTTAAATACTCATTATTCATTATATAGATATAGAAAAACAGAGTTTTTATTATATAAATATATAAAAAAATTTATATATAGTTTTTTTTCACGCCTGGAAAAACTCTTAAGATTTAAAAAAATGACCTTTCTAAAGTACCACCGCATGTCAATTTAAAATCTAAAAAGTTTCTATAAAAAACTTTTGGAACAGTATTTTTATCCAAAAGTGTTAAACAAATAAAATACAAAAAACATTATAAAACCATAATATCCTTCGCTTCAGTCAGAATCTAAAAGTGATCATGTAATGAAACATTTGTGTTTACAGACATTATACGCGCAATAAAAATATAAAATCAAAGTAAACAAGTTAAATTTAGAAATATTCATATATTTAATAAATATTTTAGTAATTGTTGAATTGTACGGGTTGCGGGTGTCCATAACCATTTACACTAAATTTCCGCTTTTGGAAGATGAACTTAAAAAGAAGATAACCATTAAGGAACATGAAAAAGATAAAAAGGCTTCAGCACCTCCAGTTTTTTCATTGAAATTGCGTCCCCGCCCATATTATTATACATGATGTTTAGTTGTTTATTTCTAGATGGATTTGACTGACTACAATAAATTCAGCTATTTTTATTTGTCCAAAACCATAATTATTTTACTTCGATAGTTTAAGTAAATTATTATTATTGAGTATAATTATTCTGCGTAGATTATTATAGTAATATATTTATTATATTTATATTATTTTTATGTATCATTGTATTACAAATTAGTAGGTACATAAACCTATACTAGCATAATTATACAGAATATTATTGTCGCAATAAATTTAATAACGCACCTACTATAATTTCATGAGTTATGTTTACCGATTTATTAATCACGTTCATTGTCGGTGTCAATACTTATTTGACACATGTTACATTCGTTGGTGACTATACCTACATTTGTATTATGTTATTGTGAGGTCAGCTTTTATCAAATGTTACCTATTTATTTATTAAAATATTCATTAACCCGTGTAAAATTGAAAAGTTTCATTCCATATTCATCGACTATTTAGACTGATTGTCTTAAGTTCATAAAATTTTGTACTCTTTTTTTTTTTTTTTTTTTTTTTTAATAAATTATGAAACATCAAATGAATAAAATTTAACTGTCTGATGGAGCAAGACTTCTTTTAAAAGAAAATGCGATTACACTAAAGCAGAGTATTTTGTTCTTCGTTGAACTTAATAACAAATTTGGTATCTTGTTAAGGGGATTGCCAACGGTCGGTTATTTTAACAAAAACATACCAATCTTTTGTCAACTGTGACAATCGACCTATTCATGCGATAAAAATTTTGAAAACTGATTTGAATTTGGCTTTATGTCTACTTCAGATCGATCAGTCCGCATTTCCCATCTACGGCATATATTTTTCGTAAATATAATCCATCCATTTTATTAACTTTTGTTATTTATGCATTTTAAATAAATAGGGTTGTTAAAAAGCATTTTTAACAAAAAAATCTGTTTAAACATATTTTTTTTATAAATACATTATAAAATAGGTTTTAAAAGTGTTGATGTTTAAAACATGTCATAAAACTTACCTACCTTTATATATAATCTTTTCATTTTCTCTAATAAAAAATCGAATAAAGTTTATTGTAATACCTGTTATTGTTACTATAGATACTTATTTATTGCCAAATCTATAGGCGTCCCCATGGCTAGGGAGGACAGTCATAAAATTTCAATTTTTTACTTGCTAAAATTAAAGATTTTATTGATCTTAAAATTGGTTTCCTATGCTACATATATATATATATATATATATGTTGTATTACAACTATGAACTAATAAATAAAACTTATTAATTAAACACTACTTATTTATATTTTATCAACTGTATAATCAACCTTCTCTACACATCTTATTACAGTTATTACACAATAAATAGTTATTTATCAGTTTGGTTAAACAAGTAATTTATTAAAATATTACAAATAATAAAATTCAATAAATTTAAAATTTAAATTTACCTTCTACCTAAAATTACCTACAGTTACTGTTTCAGCCACGGATGTAGATACTATATATATATGTATCCGTGATTTCACCATTATGAGCCAAGAAGCCAAAAACGTCGCTGCATTCCAGTTCCGTCCTAAAAATAAAAATGTAATTTAAAGATATACTAGTTCCGTCCCGGGTTTTTTAAATATATATACCAATTCCGTCTCGAGTCAGATCGAATAAATATCAATATCATATTATTTAGAAATAAAGATGATAAAGATAATATTATTTCAGCTATTGAACCAAATAAACTTTTCAGTCGTAATTTGTGCGTGTCATTGAAATTTAATATGTATATATATATATATATATATAAATGAATAGTATACAATACATTTACAGTGAAAAAGGAAAAAATTTAATTATTAAAAATTAATTTAAATTTTGTTTTCACAAAGAATTAAGCAACAATATTGAACGATGGAAGTGTACAAAAACAATGCAAATCATGTATAAAAATTGATTAGAAAACTAAATTTGTAATAATTAAAGATCAGATTTTTAGGTTCTTAAAAGCTTAAAATATGTTGCTAATATATTTTAAAAAAACTTTAAAATATTCTCTAAATATTCCTTAAACCTTAATTTTAATTATTTTTATCCCTTAAAAGAACGCCTCTGAGGAGGCCGGTGCCCATTCTGCCTCCCTCGTAGACACGCCTATGGCCAAACCTATAGTTTATAATTTTTTTTATCGGTATTAAATCTGTTATAATTATGTCGCAAACCACGAAATAAAGAACAAAAATATAAGGTATAAAATTATTAATTGTATAAACATTCACTTTTGCATTAGAATCTATTATCAATATAATTCTATTATAGACATGAAAGTATTCGTTCAAAAAAACAAATTATCATTGGTAGCAAGTATTAAAACTCAACAAAATATTTATAACTCTAATGATAATAATGTATGCTTTGCTCACAATTAAATTTATCTTAATTTATATAACAAAAAAATTGTTGCAAGTAGATTGTTCAAATGGTATCGATAAGTTATTGTTAAAAAAAAACAATCGAAACGCAATAAATAAAATCAGCATTTAATAATGAGGCACTTCTGTTATTGTGAAATGCGGTTTATATTAGGTATCAATATATTAAAAAAATGAAGTAAATCATTACTTGCAAGCGAATTTGTAATGCATATAATATAGACAGTGGTGATGCCAAGATATTTTTTTAGGTAGGGCCAATGGGAGGCCAGCAACTATAAATTTGGGTCATTAAAAAATTAAAATAACCCCCCTCCCCCCTAAGAAAAAAAACAATTATATGAGCAATGAGCTTACTACTGTTTATTATTACCTTATTATAATATTTATAATATTATCTATACGTATTTTAAAATAATTCTACAATTTTTGTGTGCATCTGCAAAATTATTGATTATAACATCAATAATGTTTGATTTTGTTTCTCATTTTTCGATGCTCAAACATGTGGGATTAGTGTTTAGTAAATTATTTCTCAAATAATTGTTTTCACGCTTCATACATGAAAAAGTTAGTTTACATGCAACTGATGACACAGATATTATAATAGCAATGAAGCATAGTTTATAAGTTTCTAAAAATTCTATTATGTTAAATAACATTGACTATCAGAAATATTTAAATTAAATAGGTTTCTGCTAGATTTTTTTTTTTGACATAATTAACCACCATCTATAGTTTAGAAATTTTGTGATTAATAGTTTATATTTAATAGTAGACAGTTTTTCAAATTTTTTTAAAAAAAAAAAGCTTATAAAAAATGTGAACAAATTGTTTTTAGTGTTAATGATTTGCGTACTATTATTACACTTATTTATCAACTAAAGGCGCACTGACCTGTAGGCCAAAGTAAAGAGTTATTCAAATAAAATTTTATTTAGACGATTATTTAAGTAACATTTTATTTGAATACATTATTATTCAGATGATTTTTTATTAGAATAATATTTTCAAATAATTATCTAGATAACATTTTGCCCAACTCTGCTGTAGGCTTCCGTACTACGAGATCCTTCAACAGTAAGTGCTAAAAAGCCATGATTAAAGAATTACACTTCTAAAATCTTTATTAATCTCAAAAATATTTACAAATGTATTTTAACATTATAAACCAAAACTGATTTAAATATTTAAAAATAATGTTATACATACCTGTTTATCATTCATTATATGGGTACAAATAAAGAAGGGTTTATAAAGAAATTCACATTTAATAATATATATATATATATATAAAAATAATTAAAAAAAAAAGAAAGTAATTGTTTCTTTAAATGTATCAAAAAGAAGGCTCTTCAATAATTTTAGGCTATTAGTGGCCCAACCATCCCTGTAATCAATTGTATAAACTAGATATTGAAGATGCTAATTTATTCTGTTATAATTAACTGGGAGCTTAACTATGGGATCAGTTAATGTATCATATTTGATAATAGATAATTTATTACATTCCCAAAGTATTAGTATGGGCAGGGCCAGCCAAAGCAAAAATAGTGCAATAGACAAAATCAAATTTTGCCACTTCTAAAAATAAAAAATTGAGCTCTTATATTAACTTATCCCCTCCCCCTATTTTTATGTAACATATCTACATAAAAACAATTTTAATTTTTTATTTTATATATAAAATTATACTTAAAATATGACTTAAAAATGATTTCTATAATTATTACTCAAAACCCATCACTATCGCAACTGTCGAAAATAACGGAAGTGATTGTGTGGTTATATATATTTTTGGAATAATTGAAAATGCCCAACGTAGGCCGTAATATAATAACTTTAAACAATATTATTTTATTATAGAGGTAAGTGATTTTCACGAATAAATTAATTTAAATATTTTTCTTATAAAACACCAACAGAACTAAAAATAATGTAAATCAATTTTGAAAATGTCGCTCTAGGCAGGTGCCTAGCTTGCCTATACCTTGAGCCAGCCCTGAGTATGGGTTTAAAAAAATTATATTAAGAACTATAGGGTTTATAGTATACTATTATATTATGTACTTATACTAACATATATGAAATTCTCAGTCCTCGAATTGGAAAAATAAAAAAGTAGAAAGTTACATAACTCAAAAAAAAACAAATTTACCTGTCCAGCTAAAAAAAAACATGAGTAAATTTCCAATTAAGAGTACTCTACCAAAATTTAAAAATAGAGATACTAAACCAAAAATATGTAACTAAAATAAAAGCTAAAAAATGTCCATAGCCAAATTGTTTATGGAAGAAAATGATTTTCATAAAACATTTTCTAAATTAAAGACTATAAAGGAAGTTTAACAAGGTAAAATAAAAAACAATTTTTTTTTCTTAGATAATGATAAATGTTCTGTTCAATAACAGTACACAACAATTATCTATATCAATAGGTCCATAATATTTCATAACATTATCTAATAACCTAAAATAAATAAGTGATCAGAAGATTTGTCCAAAAAATTCACATTGAAATAATTACAAATGTACAAGATTAAAAAAAAAGAAAAAAGTGTAAACAAGCTAAATTAATCAAAAATCATATAAATAAATATATATTAAATGTGTATGTATATGAATGATGAGTACATATAAATTAATTCCATACACATATAAATAAGTCGGTAAGAACACTCAAATTAACAATATCAACAAAGTGGAAACAAAAAAAAAAAAAAATACATATCAAACACAGTATTTTTGACAGATTGCACTTTAGCTAACATTAATGTCTGTGAAGATGACAAATAACATAAAAAACAGTTCATAAGAAAATACAACCCACTTAAAAATAAAAACATCTAAAAATCTAAGAAAAGAATATTTATTTTAAACAAATAAACATAAACTTTAACTTTTGTAATATTGTATACAAGACTAACATATTGACTAGGTTTAGAGTCATTGGCCACACAAAAAATTAATGACTGTTCTTTAAACATTTTAAATGTTCAAATTTCTTAAATGGTCAAAATTAATCAATTAAATCTATAATAAAAGGTCAAAATTATTATTTTGAATTATTTAACTATTTTATTTTTCTACAATTAGAAAATCCCAAACATTATATTACTATGTATAATGGAAAACGACCAAGTTAAAACTGAGAACCAAAATCATGTTATTGTAACATGTAAAAAAAATTTTGAAGATTATTAATTAAATTATTTTATAGAAAAATTATGAGGGTCAAAAATGGAAGTGATAAAAATATATATTTAAACTCAGATTTATGGGCAAGCCAATGATATATATAAATTGTATATAAGAACATAATACATGTATTACCATTATTAGATCACCCATACACAGACATATTAAATATATTTTTTTATTTTTTATACATGTTATTATATAATATTTTTTTAGAGAATACCAATTTCATTACCCTACATTATAGAAAATTTATTTGCCAATGTCATCAAAGCACAGGTAATGTTGAAGTTGTTCTCATTGATCCGAATTGGACATATTTGTGCCTTCTTCTTTGATATCGCCAACCGAGGCATTTATTATTTTATTATCTTTTAATGAGATCAACTGCAACACTTGTTCCCCATTTTGCCCGGTGATGGCTACCAATTGATGTGGTACACTAATAGTTTCCACTTCACCATTTGATGAATCCATCCCACCACCGGGCTCTGATTTGGGCATATGCATAACCGGTGTGACAACCTAAGATTAACAACAAATGTCTTAGTTGAATATACTTTAATATTATATGACTTTACTATACCTGTATGCTACCATCACTAATTTGTTGAACTACAGTTTGGTACAATGAAGTATTTACAGGGACTGTAATCATACTTGATACTAAAATATAAACCATGAAAATATAACAATTAATTAAGCTATAAATAAAAAACTAAAAAATGTAAACATATTGATGTTACAAATTTACTTTATGTTAATTATAATTTAAAAGTATAAATTAATTTTATTCATCATGATACTAAATATTCTCAAATGAGGCACAATTATTAAAAATAATTTCTAAGGAGAATTCAAAAATTACCTTGTCCATCTTCACCAGTTATAATTATTTGGCCTTCTTGATTTAATGTGGCCTCAGGTACATTATTTAATATATCTACAGTCACACCATCTTGATTTTGATTTTCCCCTATAGTGTGAACAGAATGAACAGTATGGCCATTTGCTCCTTGAGATGCATTTATCTTTACAGAAAAAGAATGGGACATTGAATTTCAAATTCATTTAAATAAAAAAAAATATGATACTTACAACTCCTTGAACATGGGCTTGAGTTCCATCAGGTAATGTAATAATTGGATTGTTAGGATCAACATGAAATATGGACATTGATCCATCAACATTACTAATAGAGTGCAGAAATGCTGGCGAATACTGTACTTATCAAAAAGTTTTATTAAAAATTAACATATTTTTACTATTGATAAGCTCCAAATTATACCTGAGTGAGTTGCTGTTGTTCTTGGGCATCTGGTGAATTTCTTGCTTCAATATTACTTGCTTTAGGATTGAATTTGAGCACAGAAGTAACAATTGACTGACTTGCAACACTAGTAACAATTGTTTTGGTTTCATCTTCTTCACTAAATGTAGGCAATAAATCTTCTCGACCATGATATTTATAACAGTTAATGACTATTTGTCTTAATGCTCTAGTCCAAGAAATCTAGAAACAAAATTAATTAGAAAAATAATTTAATAAATTTGCAATTTTATCTACACTTACTTTTTGTTTTTCGTCTTCACACCGAGCATCCATTCTAACATTGGCCCAAGGTAATTCTTTGGGCCACCAAGGTGGCCTAGTAGTTTCTCTTCCCCAACCAGGTTTTCCTCTACCTAAAAAAAACAAGATATTTTAACAAAAAAAAGATATGATACAAATTGTACTATTTATTCTACATTTTTTTTTTATAAATTAAGACTGAATTTTTGTTAATATTAATAAAATACAGTATTTTTAAAAAAATTACTTAATGAATAAGTATACTGATGTTTTTATGATAGAGTAAGAATTTATTAATATAATATATATTATTAAATTTTTTATAATATATAAATATTTTTTAAAGTGAATTATATTTGACTTATGAAATAAGTGAAGAATAATATATTAAGAACTATATAGATATATTCCAAAATATTTAATGATATATTGTTGTTTAATAATATTTTAATTTAACTTCATCTCACCTGTAGAGTATTTTAACATAAGAGGTATAAAAGCTCTTAATTGAGCCTGAGTCATTTTTTCAACAGGAGTTGGAATTCCATCAAGAATAAGTGGTGGTAACTCATATAGAGTAGGATCATCTGGAATAGGGGGTGGTGCATGTTGAGCTAATGCCGTATCCAATTGGTCCATAATAGTAGCTCGTAAATTTTTTACCTAAAGATAAGCAATTTTTAGTTACATGCTAAAAAAAAAAAGATATTTAATTTTAAATATACTTACAACATCTTCTAAAGGTTTTGCACCAAAACATTTGAAACCTGTAGTTTCCTTTCCAGGAGTTGCCACTAAAACTATGGCTTGTTGACCAACTCTAGTAGCAAATTCATCAATGGTAACCTTAAGAACAATATTTATTTTATACAATATATTTTTAGTTTTAATATTAATTTGAATAATTATTATCTCACTTTAAGTTTTCGTAGTAACCGATTATGTTGTCGTTTACGAATGGATGGATTTGTCTCAAATGAATGTGGCCGTTTTCTTTTTTTGGATGACACAATTGCAGCAGCAGCAGCCATTCCAACCGGTCCTGATCGACACAAACCATAACAAAGACCCCTATTGTTCGACGATCCGCTATTGCGTTTTTCTACCAGCCAAACACAAACACACACACGCAAAAAAAAAAAAAAAAAACAAAAAAATAGTGCAAAACAAAATAAAGACAAAACATGCAAAGTAATGACTTGATTAAACCATTTGTTTTAAATTTCAGATAAAACAAAACTTTTGAAAAATCTACAGAAAAATTAAATAAATAAATAATAATATAATTCTTTTTTTTTTTTACTATTTTTTTTTATGAAACATATTATCTAGTGTTAAATAAGAGGCAGTGAAAATAAATATAAAACAAGTGCTAATTACAACACAAATAATAACCAAAAATTAAGCTAACCTGCTGCTGCAAGCTGGGCAGTCACATCATCTCCCATTGCTGCAGACATTAAATCACTTTGACTTTGATTGGAATCTCCATCGCAATCATCTGATGATAAACAACCGTCGTCATCAAGATCACTGTCTCCAGTCATGTTGATGTCATTCCCACTACGGTCCATCATTGTAATGATTTTGTTTAGAAATTACCTATTTATTAGTACATACAAAATTATTGCATGATTAATTTAGTAAAACAAAAATAAAATTATGATTTTCTTACAAATTTAATAAATAATGAAGTAGACAACTCAGGATTGTCTCAATTTTAATGCTGAATAAAATTTGATGACTGAATGAAATCTAAAATGCATAATCTAAAACAAAAAAATATGAATTAAGTAATATTTTTAACAATGAAAAATTTTGCATAATCAACTCTAGTATGCATACCATAATTTTAACTAGGTATAAATAAGCCAAACTCTACTAATTTGAAGAACTAATAATAAGTATGACAAAAATGTATGGTAATAAGGGCATAATCATAACATATTCAATTTCAATAAATGACACATTTTAAATAGACTATTAAATTGTTTTAACATTTTCATAAACTTTTTCATTATATCTATTTCTTTTGTAAAATATTTTATCATTTTTGAAATGTGCTACAGAGAGGTGCTTTATAATAACTATTTGTAATTTAAACATAGAATAGATTAAAGAAAACTAGGAAAAATAATTGCAGGGATACATTGTAATAACATTTCAGATTATAATTAAAAATTTTATCAACTTATAGAAAACAACTAAGTTACATTGTACTTATTCATAAAACAAAACAATAATAATCATATCAAATCATAATGAGAAGAATAAATAACTTATGTTTAAGTAACTGTATGGACAAGAACAAAACAGGAATATATTTAATAACAATAAAACAATATTTCTGCAGAAGAAATATTAAATATGCTTCAACTTATAATTATAAAAAAAAACTGAGTAATAAAGTGTGGAGCAAATACAATATCAAAATAATTTCAAAAAAATCTCTAAATTACCTATATAAATATTTATTAGATAACACCAAATATGATAACAGCTACTGTTGAGTTTTATCTCCATGAACCCTTATCTATTACTCTAGTACAGCCGTGCACAACAGCTATAAGCAATTTTATCCATTTTGAATAATTTTAGTTAATTTTAAATTAAAAATGTAATAAGTAAACAAAAAAATTGGTTAGATTAATAAATGCCAATTTCAAAATATTGAAACTACACGCAATTTGAATAATTTATGTATTGAAGATAAATAAAAAATGTATGATTATATCAAATAAAAATATACGAAGAATATAATTGTCAATAATACGATAGTATTTATTCATAAAAATGGTGTTAAGGCAATAAGTAATCATTAACAACGTTAACACCTACAGTAATCGTCGAATTATTGTTCAAAGTAGTTTTAAATATTTTCATAATTCAGGCATATATATTTATATTATAAATAACAGTGCTACCGTGGGGTAACTAAAAATTTTAAGACAAATAAGTAAACGGCGAAACTTTATTAAACTTGAACACGATTATATGAATTTCATAAACACGGATATATTTAATCGGTAAAAAATTCCTTAAAATAAAACGACAATCGATCGAATTCAAATAATGATGATAAGTCAATGAAAATAAATCAACGCCATAAATAAAAAATCATAACCGACAATAAACAATACAGTAGTATTATGTTAACAATCGTATTCATTTCAAATCGTAATAATTACAGTTACCTGCTTTTTGAATTGAAACGAAATAGAGGTTCGCTTGATAGTAATAAATAGGTTTAACGCCTACGTACATAAAATTTTATTTTAATTATATAAACAGACGACGCGAGGAGCGAATAAAGACGCAATGTTGTGTGTGGGAATTTCGGAGTTAACAACACTGCGTTCGATTGTGTCGGGCGGCAGAACATTGGGGGAAAGTGTACGACGACATTGAATTAATACCATAATTATTATTACGTCGATGATCGATGGAAATGATAGGAAAAAATGGACCGTAAAGGCTCTAAAGTTCCATGCGTTTCCGCGGAACGTACGTGAAAAATACGGATTTTCAGTCCAAGGCAACGAAACCACGGTGGGAACATTTTCATCCGTCCGGCAACGACGGGTACAAAACGTAATAATATTCGGTCGCATAACGATATCGTATTAAAAGTATTATACGTGGCGCGGCGGTATAACAAGATGACGAAAGTAGCAATGATAAAATGTTACGGTGCACGGCGCGAAAAAATCGGTTTTTCGCAGAAACACGGCGGTCAAATCTATGACACACTCCTCCCGTTACTCCTACATTACTAGTAATACACATGACCACTACTGCAGGGAGACACAATTGCGAAGAGCACTTGTGACGCAGCACAACCGTAGTGCTGGAGTGGACAAACGGTACGATATGTGATACAGAACGACGTCATGTGCCTGGCGCAACTCGTAAGGCGCAAGAACACGGCTACGGCGGCGGCGTACGTAGGACCTCCGGCACGCAGTGGTGTGTTTGTGTGTCATGTGTGTGTGTCCGCGCCGCGTCGATTAGATCAAGACGCGCGCGCGGGCCACGGCCAACTATATTGTTTGTCTCCGGGGCCCGCCGCCGCACATTATCGATGGTCGCGCGCGCACACACGTACCGCGCACAACGGCGCACAAACAACGAACGCACACCGCCCACGATAATAATAATAATAATAATAATAACAACAACAACAACGTGAGAACAGTACGGCTGCGTACGCACCTGCGTGACGGGAGAACAAGCATCGGCGGCGGCGTCGTCGTGACGGCCCGGCACTGGCGTCAGCAGTACCCACGACGGCGGAGGCCATCATCGTTCGTACGCAACGATCGGCGAACAACACGCACAGCACGTAACGTCCACGGCACACGGACACCGTTTCGCGCACCTCACGAGCACCGATGCATAGCCGCACGTACCAGCGGTGGCCGGCGGCTGAGCTCAGGTCGGACGACACCCGTTTCTCGACACAGCACGACGTTGAAACCGGGATGCGCACGTACGGTAAACACGAAATAATACGGGCACCGGGTGTTTGTGTGTGCCGCCACGGGTACAAAAAATATTGCAACACAATACACACACGCGCGACGGACGCACACGACGCTCGACGACGCGGGCGGCGCGTAATTATCGATCGGTCCCAGCCGCCCGGCCGATCAATGTCGTCGCCATTTTGGCGCGACGCGTTCTCTGCTAGTCGTTTTCGTTACGTCCGTGCCGGTTGACACGGTGCTTTCGTCACCCGCGAACCAGTCGTGCACCGTATTATTGTTTCGGTATCGTACACGACAAATAGTCTTGGAAGTTTACGTTTGGTGAACTCTCGAAGCGTGTATAAACACGGCAGCCCTAATCGAGAGGTAAATTGCACAACGTATGTTTAACGGTATACCTTTTAACGTACGTTTTATTTTTATTTTTTATATATTCGTTCACGACGTAGAAGTGCAATATTGTATAATATTTTATAAATACATGAAGGTGTCGTGGGTCCGCTCGTTGTATAATAATACAATTTTATAATTGTATATTATTATAATATAAGTGCCGCACAGATAACGGTCGCCGCAGTATTAGACGTCGTCGTCGTCGAAGTGTTGTCGTCGTAGTCGTCGAAACACGCGTCTGCGCACCGACCCGTTCCAGTCACTTTGCGCTACTTCGCCGTGCAGGCGACACGCTCGCCCCTTCAGATCGTTCCGAAGCGTTGACCCACACCAGTACCGGCCTGGTCGTCCGCGAAAAACCGTCCACTATACCGGTGAAAACCTTCGCGCGTGCCCGATCGGTTTCCGCGTCCAAATACGCCCGACGGTGCGTGTTTGTGTTTGCGTACTCTCGGCGAGTTCTCGTCAGTCGGCCGTGCGGTCCGGTCCCGTACGTTTCGGTGGTTACTAATTTTGCACGCGTCCGTCGCTCATCCGCGACCGCAGCCATTTTGTTCCGCAACGTACGGCCATTGGTGCGCATGCAGCCTGCCATCTACCGGTACCGGGTAAACGTATTTTTTTTTTTCGCCCGCCAAATTTCGAAAACGTATACAATTATAACGTGTGATAACCGATGAGTCTGACGTTTTATTCTTGTACAATCTTGCGTAATTCCACATTGATTCGACGAAAGCGATGGGAATAATCGAATAATTAGTGCTTACCCCAAATAAAGATAATCATATGAGTCGTATTACTTATAACCGATTGAATAATAAATCCTTCGAATGATATTCTATATTCTAATTATTAATAGTGCGAAACACTGGAATTCCTTTTTTATACAATAAACTATATTATTGTTAAATATCACTTCTGTCCTATGTATTGACTATTAAGCCGATCGCACACCAAAAGAGCAAAACTATGATAGACAGTATTAGTAATTTATGTGTTAGTCAATCAAAAATAATTTGTTTTTATAAAATGTATATTACCTATAATATAGACAAGAAAAACACCAGTAGACAAAATAAAAATCTGAGCTCTAGTCATGACTAATTGAAGGATCCGGTGCAAAAACCGACTATCTCCACTTTTTGAAATTGTTCAGGACAAACAAATAACTAAATTGTTTGATTTCTAATGTGATTATAAATATTGTAAATACATATTTGAATTCTCTAAGTGAAGAGCTACCTATGCGAGTATACATATTTAAATTTTAGTTTATTTTAATTACATAATTTAATTCGCAAAAATAAAGAAACATGGAGATACTTGGTTATTGCACCAAAATAATTTTTCTTTTTATATTTTGACTTCACAACAATTTGAGGTGAAAATATAACCACAAATAATACAAAACTGTGCAATATTAAAACTATGTATTATAAACTATATTTTAAAACGTAGTTTAGGAAAAAAAAACAACTTATTGATTTATAATAATAAATTAACTAAAAATTACGGAGATACCCGGTAATAGTACCGAAATTCACGTTTATATCAGAAAAGGTACTGATTATTGAGATGTTTATTTTCAACTCTAGTGTAATGTATTATGTATACATTATATTTTTTCATACGTATTTTATGCTAGGGCGCAAAATTGTTAAATACGGCACTGATTAGAACTGATTAATTTAGCACTTCTTTCGTAAGAAAGCTTGGAAGTTTTACTGGCGTGGGTTGAGGAGGACGGGAGTTATGGGTATTCTCAGTTAACACAATATAACACTAGGTGGTAGTATCGTCATCATTGGTGCAACTAGAGGGGGACTTGGGGGGGAGGCTTAGCCCCCAAATGTATTATAGCCCTCTCAAATTTTTTGATTATTTAAAATTTAATGATAATTTAAGCATGGGATAGTGAGATACACACTAAATAATATGAATATATAACGCAGAGAATTATTCAAAAGTAAATTGTATAAATATAAAATATTATTATTATAGTTTATTTTGTAATTCCTATAATCCTACATAGTTAATAATAATATTGTTATCTAATAAATGTGACGGACGACGGTGGAATATTGTGGTGGTGTTATGTCATATTTTATGTAAAACATATTACATAGAAGTAGGTACATGATTTTTAATAATATAGTATGGTAATAATATTTTATGATTGTTTTTATTTTAATTAATAATTATTGTTCTGTGTCTGCGGCAAGGGGGGTATGGGGGGGGGCGAAGCCCCTCATAGCTCACATTGACTATATTTATTTATAGGGCTTCAGCCCCCTCCCCAATATTTTAGACCTAGTTGCGCCAATGGTCGTCATAGACATTGTTTCACGGTCAGTTGTATCAATCAACGTTAAACGAGTGCAGTCCGTGGTTGGCGGTAGTTTACCAGACACGCGCCTATTAGTGTTTTTTTTTTCTATCGGAAATTGTAACAAAATGTTAGAATTGATTTCATATTTTTTTTTAGGTATATTACTTTTATATTCCATAGTTCAGTTGTAAACGTATCCAACAGCATTATCATGACTAAGCATTAGACTAAAATGCATCTCTTGTGATAGAAGCATTTGTCAAAAACAGTCATCACATAGGTGATAAGTAGGGAACGGATTTATATGTAAATGCATATTTTTATTAAAACGAGATATTTAAGATTCGATAAGAAATGTTTATGATTTAAACCATTCCTATTAAAATTATGATACTTTTATTTTACATATTTTTACATATTTTACTAATTTTTAAATATTTTTAAACATATTTTTATCATTTCATCATTCATACGTCTTCTTTGAACGAAAATACAAAAAATTATTTCAAAATTAGATCCAGAAACTTCTATCGCTATTGGAAAAGCTCAAAATATTATGCTAAATGAAACATTGAAAATAATTTAATTTTAATTAAAAATAATTTAACAAAATTATTAATAAAAAATATGTCCCCAAATAATAGTATGCAAATTGTTGAATCAGCGATTAAAACTCGTAAACGGACCAATAGATGTAAAAAAGAAAATTCATGCTGTTACAGAAAAAAATTCCAGGCAATATTGATTTTAAAACAATCAATGATATAATAAGTGGCAGACACCCTTCTAAATATTTGGAATTATCGCCTTCTGATAGTACGCACTTGAAATATGCTTTTAATACATCGGTTGATATGAAACGATAATTTAGCCGTTTTAAAAATATTTTGATACCTAGTAGGCGACATTTAACATTTGATAATTTAAAAGATATTGTAATAATTCAATGCAACAAATCATTTTGATAATTTAATAATAATAATCACTTTTTTCCCCCCACATATTTGGATGTTTTTAGCACATATTTTATAAATTATACTTACATATATATGTAAATATTTCTGTATTTTTATTATATATAAATCCGTTCCCTAGTGATAAGTATGATAATTGCCAGAATGACGAATTAGTTGATTCTGATGAGGATTTTGTTTGATATTCAGATTTGTTTTATTTTTACATTTTCAATGTTTAACTTTATATTATTATTTTTTTTTTTTTTTAAGGTTCAATGTTTTAATAACTCTATTTTATTTATATTTTTAATTTTTCAATTATTAATGTTTGTTACTAAAGTTAATAGTTATGTTTTTTTTTCAATATTTGAAGTTTTAATAATATTTATTTTGAATAATAAATTATATTACTATATTGCATATTGTGTACTAGATTTTTTTTCATAATATTTATCACAATCTAAAATATTTAAGATGAAACGTTGAGCTAAAAAGTAATAAAAAACTCGGAGGCGGTAAATTACAATTGTGCTCCCGCTGAAGCTATGGATGGAGGGCGCTCGGATGAAGGTTAAAAAGGTTAATTATTATAAAAGTAAAGTAAATGAATAATAAGATAGATACGTGACATTTGATAAAATATTATGCTATCTGTGGTTATCACTTATAATATCATGCGGTATGAACAGTGTAGATAGTTCATTTTTTGGTGCAGTAACATGGTATATATGGAAATACCCGCTTATTGCACCGAACACTGTAACCAAGCATCTCCATTTCTATATTAGCTTATCTAATAAGTTGTTATTGCACCCAAATTTCGACAAAATTATTCTTTATCAGAAAATGCAAAAACATGCATTTCGAATAAAAATGGTGATAGCCGGTTCTTGCACCGTACCTTTCAATTGTGTTCTAAAGCAAAAACGTTTTGTTTTGACTATTTCTTAGTGTGCATATGCAATGTAGTTTCTAATGTTCAATTTTTAACAAAACTGTGTTAGATTAACTAAACGCAGTTTTGCTTTTTTGGTGTGGATCGGCCTGACATTTTATCAATTTTAAAATTAATCTGATAATAGTTTTTTATTTATTTTAATTCAGTTAATTTATCATTCAAATGGTTTTTAATAATAATTTCAATATAATATAATAAGAAAATATCTACCCATTCAATAAATACATGAAGAAATGTATTGCATTTATTTGGAAATATATGAACATTAATATATGCAATTTAATACATGTTGAATGAATCAAGCTCTATTTTTAATCATACAATTATTAATAGCAATAAAATAACAATAATATAAATAATTAATATTAAAAATATTATATTGAGAAATTCACAAATTTATGCTCTACATTGGTAAGTAGATGTGATTAATGATCACATCTAGATATGATTATAGATGATGATTGTAAATCAATAATTAATTATACCATAAAATCAAATTTGAATCAATTAAAATACACCTTGGATTTTTTATTTAACATTTTTTCTTTATTACAAAAAACTATGCTAATTAATTAATTATTTCAAGATATATATATCCAAACTAAATAAACAATAATGAAAATGTTAACATAATTTTGATTTAATAGAAATATACTATATTGTAATCATAACTTAATAGTATTTCACTGAATTATAATAAGAATACTTCAAATTTTAGTTATTTAGACTAGTTTAATAGTTTCTTTATTTTCATTAGATTATTTTAGTGTTTAAAAACTTACCTAATCACATCGGTTTAAATTCTAATGAATGTACATTTCAATATTTAATTATACTTTACAAATCACAGATAAATTAGTTCTATAGGTAATATTTTTTTAAACATATAAAATTTTACATGTATTGTGCTAATCAATGGTGACTTTTGGGTACTTCATCATAATCTATATCATCCATATCATCATCGTCATCTTCTTTATGAGAATGTTGATATTCTGATCTATGATTATATTGTTTTGGCTTTGGTACTTCTATATTAAAAATAAAACTAGTTAACAATTTAACGTTTGATTACTAATTTTGCGATAAATTACTTCTCTGACAAAATTTCCCTGACCATCCTTGTTCACATCTGCAGGTTGCATTTGCTGTACAATAGCCCTGACGGCATGGCCGCTTACAGTTGAAATGTTGTGGCATAGGTTGACCAATTTCACAATGGTCTCCTTTAAAACCATAAACACATCTACATTTGTTAACTCCTTTACATTTGCCACCATTTGAACATGGTATAATACATTTAGCTAAAAATACCAATTTTGTACATAACAAAATAAACTTTATTAAGATTATAAAACCTTACAATATTCACACCGTAAACCATAAAATCCTTTTGGACATTGGCATGTATCTTTTTGTATACATTTTCCACCATTTAGACATTTCTCTGTACAAATACCTGTAAATAATGTAAATATTAATTATAATTAATAAATATGATTTTTTATTTCTTTTTTTTTGTTATAGATTCTTAATTAAAAAAAAATGAAGTTGTTTCAACATACAATCACATTATCTAAAATTATTGGTCGAAGAGGTTTACATGGTGCTAACCAAAAATTAGATAGTATTCTAAGAGTCAATCATGCTGGAGAACTTGGAGCTGATTGTATTTATGCAGGACAAATGGCAGTATTAGGTATGAAAATAAAATAAATCTTACAGCCACAAATTTAATATTTTCTTATATTTATAGGAAACACTAATGTAGGCCCTAAAATTAAGAAAATGTGGGAACAAGAAAAAGAACATAAGCGTACATTTGAAGAACTTATAAATCAACACAGAACTCGACCATCTTTACTCTATCCTTTATGGCATTGTGCCGGTTATTTTCTTGGAGCTGGTACTCTGAATTTAAAAAAATAACTGTTAAAAATATTTAAAAAGATTTATTTTCATTTAATTTATAGGTACAGCACTTATGGGTCCAAAAGCTGCTATGGCTTGCACTGTTGCGGTGGAAACAGTAATCGTAGATCATTACAATGATCAATTAAGAGAATTGATGGCTGACCCAAAATCTGATCCAAAGCTACTTGAAATAATTAAAAAGTTTAGAGATGAAGAACAAGAACATCACGACTGTGGTATTGATCATGGAGCTGAGCAAACGCCATTTTACAATGTATTAACAAATGTTATAAAATCTGGATGCAAATTAGCCATAGAAGTAGCAAAGAAAGTGTAAAAATATTTAACTTGTAAAATAATATAATGTTTATAGTGAAATGTTAAATCTATATTTTTTGGAAGAATAAATAATAAATATTTATTAAAATGATTACCTCCTTCACAATGTGGCCCTTGAAAACCTAGTGGACATCGACAAACACCTGGTGCCACACACGTACCGTTATTCATACACTGAGGATAACACAAAGCAGTTTTGCAGTATTGTCCCATGTAGCCTTCTGGACACTGACATATTTTTTCTGCGTTGCACCAACCATTGTTTTCACATTTTTTATCACATTCTGAGTCTGGACCTTTGAACATAATTTTTGTAAGCATTATTTTATTGTTTATGAATCAATTAATCAATAATTATTAATATCAGCAGTTCCTAATTATTTTCCAAAACCTTAAGACTATTAATAAAGGAAATAGGTAAATTATTTAGCTAATCAATGTGTGTAAATTAAATACAAAAAAGCTGATCAGATAAAAGTTTTAAATAAACTACTTGGATAAATATCAAAGAGTTACCAAATAATAAATAGATTTAAAAAAAAATGTAATTATTAAAATACTGACTTGAATCATTTAAATTAATTTATATTTAATTGATTTTAAAAGTTTGAATTGCTTATTTCAATTTGTGGAAAAATGTAAATGTTATTTATGTATTGCTATTTTCAAACATTTGAATACACTTATAACAATAATCTTATAATAAATAATATATTTTTACTTAATTTAAAATTTGAAATAAATTTTTTTTTTTTTTAAACATATATATTATAAGAAAATTAATTATATAATATGTTAATTATTCCTGTTAGAAAAATACAAAATTAATATTTCTAAGAGTTAATTAATTGTTAAGTTTTCAAGGGCTTCCGCATGTGAAAGCAAATAGAACAAATTTCCAACCCCTCTAAATGATTTCCACAATAAGTCAATTTAAATTATTTAACAAACTTTTTAGGTTTTAAAAAATATATTTTATTACAATTACCTCTCCCTTGACAAATTTGAGCGGATGCCCTTGTAGGCATTTATGTTGATTACTTAGACTAGTCATTGTTCCACTTTTGGATCCAGAAACAGTTTATGCTTATGTTAAATTTGTTTAAAATACTACTGTAGCTAAAATAATACATTGTGTAATAATAATGCTAATTAAATATAGATAAATAATAGAAATATGATTATTTATTAATGAAGGATTAGGCAAAGCATTTGTTCTTACTTGTACTTTTACTTGTACCTCTAACCATACACTCTTTTCTTAGTTTCACTTTTAATGGTGTATCGGGAAGAGCACGACCTTTCCTGTTCATTATTATTAGTCGTATACTGAAACTGGCAATACCCGAATTGTTTCCCGAACAAGGTAACAAGATCCTAAATACTGAAATGAACAATGTATATAAAAAACTAATTAATACAAATTAATTTAGTTTTCAATCATATATATATATGTTTACTGGCAATATAGATGATCCGGTATTTTGCAAAATGCCAAAAATCACTCGGCAATGTACATAATATTATGTCATACGTAGACTAGACAATATGATGAAAATAAATAAAATCGGGCATCGCATATTACCAATGATAAGTCATTTATCATAAATGTGCGTGCACGATTTAACGCAATAAAGATTAAGATTATTTTACTACATACTATAATAATAATTCCTAGGTATAATATCGAACGTACTAATAATTTTATTACAATATCGTAATTTTTCTCGTCATTTTCGTGTCTCGTCATGATGTAACTATGAATACGATTTATATGAACTCAAATTTTTATAACAAACTACAACATTTTTTTTAAAAATTTGACAACTAATACTGATTTTTTATCTGATGAACAGTATAATGAGTTGATAAAAATTCAATACACAAGAATTAACCAAGGATTTTTAAAATGTGTTGTAAGTCCAAGTGTCAAAATAAAAAGTGTATTTGCCTTAAAAATAACATTTCATGCACTTCAAAATGTAATTTTTCTACAACATGTTATAATAAGTAAATAGTATTTTAAGTGAAATTTTTATATAATAGTAATAATATAATAATAGATAAAAATTAAATTTTGTCTGTAATATGAGTATTAATATATAATAATTATAAGAGTTTTAAAGTAATATAGCATAAAATAAAATGTTTTGTACTTTGCCTAAAAAAAAAATTGGCATTTTGCATAATGCCTAGGTATTTTATAAAATACCTGAATTGTCCATATTTTTGGTGACATATACATATACAATATATGTATACTTTAATACCATATTGCTTATTTCTAGAATAACATCTAGTGATGAATTTTGACATAGAAAACAATTTTTATTAAAGAAAACTTGTCAATTGTTAACCTTAATAATATGAATGAAATGAACTAGTAATGGATGGCCCATATATACATATATATTATATCTAATTATTAATAAAATATAATCACGTATTAAACATGTAGGTATATATCAGTGTCAAATATTGAAATACTTATATATATTTACTGATTTAAATACATAATTTTATATATCAACTAATTTTTAAATTATTAAAAGAGATAAATAATTATAATTGATCACTTATTACAAATAATTAAAAACTATTTTATTTCAATATATTTTTTATATAATTACAAATTATAATTTATTGTTGTCATTTCCATTAGAATAGTTTGGCCTAAAATAAGTTATATTTCTTATTAAAACAGGAAATAGGTATCACAATTAAAAAATCCTTGTGAAATACCTTGACCTTGTAAATATTATCTATGTATAAATTCATAAATACACCTAACCTAAATGAGTCTACACAATAATTTATGTGCAAATGCATCGTACGCGTAAAAAATTCTTTAGATCTTGAGGATTTCATTAAAATATGTTTATGATATGGAATTAAATAAAAATGTACTAGTTTCATACACCTAATATGCGATGAATACTTCATAGTAGGTGATTCATAACAATAATAAAATACGTAAGTAGGTACACAAAGATTTAAATCGTTATGATTCGTGATCACTTTTAAGCTTTTGAAATCATGACTAATCTTAAGACTTTCATTGAAATAACATGCTTAATCTTATAGTTAGATTTATGTTCTAAATTAAGCTTTTCTAAGACAAACAATTTGAACTTTTTTTTTATGACAATTTGAATAACTTAAATATTTACAAAAATCATTTTTCGTGTACGCTCGTAAATTTATATAATTATCATTAGATATGTTAGAACACATCTATTTAGGTACCTATCAACATACAAATTATACTAAATTACAATACTTAATAATTATTAATAAATAAATAATTTTAACTATGCTTAACCATAAAGTATTTCATTATTCTAATTTTAAATAAATACATTTTATTTTTTTAATAATAGTTATTTTTCTGTTATTCAATTTTTTTTTTCGTTCACAAATTGAAAAATTATATTTATCATCTAGATCAGGGGTTGGGAATCTTTTCATTGAAAATAGTCATTTTTTAAAAAAGTTACAAAACCATGATATCCAGAGAGCCTTATGAATAAATTATTTTTTTTTTAGTCATAAGTTTTCATCAGAAATTATATATTTTGGTTGTCCCATGATGTTTTGAACTAATGCAAAAGTATCAGTCCGCTCACTTCGAAATCCTATATTTTCCTTTTTAACTTTGCGCGTTTTGTTTATAGAAATCTTGTTCACAATATTGCTATATTGCTAGTGGTAAGAGATCGTTTTCTGTTTTAAGACGTAGGTATTAAAAAAATTATTTAAGATCGTCATTAATATAAGAAAAAATGTACAGTTTATCAATTTTATGCATAAAATCTTTTTTGTTTGAAGAAATGAAATAGAAAGAACTGATCTAAAAATTTGAAACTATTAAATGCATAAAAAAAATACATTTAAAGAAAAATCAATATTAGTTTTTTTTAATTTACGTTAATATTAAAAATCACTATTTATTATCTGTATATTTTTTAACCAATTTATTAATATCATAATTTTATTTTGTGATTGTTTTCCATTCATTTAAAAAAATTCTTTAAAAAACTATTCTGTGACACTAAACATATAATTATACATTTTAGAAAAAGTGGGCATTAACTAGTTAAAAAGTTAATTTTTTTTAATATTTTAACTTAACTAGTTTAATTGGCAGTTGAAATAACTTAGCTTTTCACAGTTGATTTAAAAATGATCTATCAAGTTAAAAAAATTTTGAAATTTTTCGTTTATACGTAAATATTAATATAAAAATTAAATAATCATGTATAGTAAAATTATTGTATACACTGTACATCAGTTATCATACTAGATTTTGTAAGTTGGGGGCCCACTTTTGAGTATTGGGTTCTGGCCGTGGATACAAAATGTTATGTACAAAGAATTTTAAATATAAAGATAAATAAATATATACGGTAGTGAGTGGCCCAGTGCATTTTATAAGGAATTTTCACTGGGCGACAAAAAATGTTTTTCTGAAAATAGTCAATGTATAATACCATAGTACGATTATAGTATTACACGTTTGTTTCGCATTATTTCGCCCAATCTTTTAAAATATTGTCGACAGAGTATAATTACTGGGTGACATTTGTGTCGCCTAGTTAACTAGTTAAAAAATGCACTGGAGTGGCCCCTTGATGTACAATGTCATAGTATTTTTTAAACACTTCGGCACCACTGCTGTATATTATGATAAAAAATTCAATAAAATTGTTTATTAAAATTTAGGAAATTAGATATTTTTAAAGAACGCAGTCACTTTTTATATGATCTACATACTAATTAAAAAAGTAGATTAACTTTTTTTGTACTAAGTTAAGTTAATATTTTTTTCCTTATTAACTTTTAACTTATCGAATTAAATTTATGAATTGTTAACTGTTAAATTTTAACTTATCGATCATTTGTTCTCTTAACTCGAGTTATTTTCATTAACTTGCTCACCTTTGCTTTTTAGTGTAAGTAGATTAATTATTATATAGACATATTTTATAATAGAATTTAATTTTTCTAATTTTTTCATAGAAACCAGGATTTTTTTTTTTTTTTGATCTCATTAAAACCTTTTTTTTTTTTGTGAGGAGGAGACAACAATTATTTGTTCCAGAGCGGTATCGGCCGTTGATCCGGCACTGCGTCCTTTTATATATACATTATTTGTATAATTAAGTGTAATTTGCATGTTGGTTTTTGAAAAACAAAATATTCACCAACTATCTATTAGATTTTTGTAAAGTGGACTGAATACCAAACATTCAAAACAGCCTAGAAAAACTGTATACGCTTGAATCCTATTTTTAATTTGTATATATTTAATCAGTATTATAGCATTTTATATTAAAATTATAATATTATTGTAATTTGTTTTAGTGTAACAATCATAAATAAAAAATCAAAGTATTATAAAATCAATACTTTATGATATAGATATTATTTGATTAAATAATTTTACCGTAAATTTTTATTATACAGGTAGATTTTTTCACAATAAAAACAGATTTTGAATAAGGGGATTTAGTTGTTATGTACCATTTATCATTGCTTTTACATTTTAAAACCCATCTCAACGACCCGCTCAACTGAGCCTAATCCCATCAAAAATCAATTGGATTTTTAATATAATATTTTATAAATATGATAAATATTATTTCTTTTTAAGATTTCAGTAGAAGGGAGGTTTAAAGAAAAGGATGCTGCTAAACATCTGTCTATATAAATACCAAAATATATTTCAGTTTCTATATATCTTTATTTGAAATAGTAATACTGTCAAAATTATTTATTAGCCTATCTATGAGATAAATCAAACATACGATAATAATAATAAACATTTAATATAAAAACATAAATATATTCAATAAATACGTATATTATTCAGTGAATAATAATCACGATTCACAATGCTATGGTATCACAGTACTGCAATATTCGATCACAGAACTCCAATCCCGATAACACTAACTATACATGGAAATTATTCAACGTAAAATCAATTATCTATTATATATCTTCAATAATATAATATAATATCTTCGGTTATCCCGAATTTCGATATATATCGCGATAATAGATAGAATTGCAGATAAACAAGGGGATCTCAAACGCTATCACCAAGGTGGATATATATCCACCTTGGCTATCACAATAATATAAGTAGAAATAGATTTGGCGGAAACGATGACCGCCCAGTGGCGCCACAATAACCATAAAATTTTCACAATGTGGCCATTAATTTATTTTTAGTACATTTACATTTTTTTTTTAATGTGTAGTGCATATTATTATGTTTTTGTTTTGCAAATAAAGCCTATTTGGTAATCTAGAGTTGTTTTAAGGATTAACCTAATATCGACATCTTTTTTCTCCTACTTTCGCGAAGTACACACAAGACTCTAACAACAAAATATGAAAATGGTATATTTTCATCAATCGTAATAAAAGCATTAGACTTGGTAATACTATCAGTGCCGCAACTACACTAACTTGGGCCCATGTGTAAGTAAAAGGAATGCCCTCCCCCCGCATCTTGACTCTGCAGGAAAACCGTACCGCATTTGTAAACTATTTTGAATTTCGATTATACAGGCTGTAAAAGAAACGCTGATGTACTATAATGTGTACAAGACAAAATCAATCAATTATTTTTCAATCTCCATAAGTAATTATTATTACAAAATGGTTTTATTTTCTTGCTTTCTACATATTTTAAAATTATTGCTATTGGGCCCTATTATAAGCTAGAGTCATGGGCCTGTGTGTTTGACACACGCAACTTACTCGGTTATTGCGGCACTGAATACAATGCACAGAGACAAATTATCACCGCATAGTGATGTCATTAACGCGTTTATGTGATCAGTCCTCGCTAAAAATCACGCCACCGTAAGAAATGCATTAAAATAGTGAATTAATTTCAAACAGACCACAAGACATTATTAAATATTGAAATGTGTTTTTTATTCGATTGGATTAATTATTTTACTATTAACTACTAATATTTTTCTATATAATATAAGTAAAATACCAACAACGTATTTCATTTTACTTGTCATTGATAAATTATTATAACATTTGATATGTATTGTATTCATATTATCTTTTGACATTTTTATGAATATCTACTGGTATTTTAGAACCTAAATCCATATTATGGTAACAAAAACGGTGGAAATACAAATAATTTTTGAAAATATATTGTAATCCCAATACAATACATATACCCACAATAAATAACCGATTCAGACTTTTGAAATAAATAAAACTGTTAGGTCCTATAATTTCTAAATAATATATATATACACATATGAGTCATGTGCTCATTCATAATGTATGTATTCACATGTATATGACAACAAATTACATACAAAAATTAGCCATACGTTTAAAAATATGTAGGTAGATGAATACTTAACATTATTAATATTAATTGTTAATTGTTAAATATACCAAAAGAAATGTATACAATATTAATAAATTTATTTTTTTAATGATTTTTATTAAGTAAAAAATAGTACTATAATAGCAAATGTCAACAATATCAACACTAAACTATACATATTTTACTCTCACCTTCTCTTCCAGCTATCTGGGGTCCGTCACTCTCATTCGCCACCACCACGATGTATAATTTCTTCCATCTCTTGCCCCCATAAACGACTAACCATAATTTCACCCTCAATCAGAAATGGATACAATGGGAGGTTGAAGCCTCCCCTATTAGACATTAATTATAACCATATCCGATACAGGAACTAAAAATATTTAATACATTAGATGTAAAAAAGACCGTACAAATCGACATGCACAATGAATTATGGCAATAACTAACTTTACTAAACCCCCCTTTCATTTCTAGATCCACGCCTGCTCTCAATGCTATCCAATAATTTCTTCCTTTACTTCTTTCCCCTTCTACATTCATTTTCATCGTGATACATCTCACTACCTTATATTTCCTTATTTTTCTTCATAAAATGCTCGAACCTACTCTAACTCTCTAATTTTTTCCACATTTGATATCGCTAATATGTTTAAAATTATATTTAAATTAGATAATTAACTATATCAAAAATTTGAAAGTATTCTAAATTAATTATTACATTTATATATAACCTATAAAATTGAAAATAGTTAAAATATGGAATTTAACATTTTTTTTACACTTCAATTCAGTGTTTATCTACCTATTAAATTTTAGTTTTAAGTTAAAATTAAAGTTTTACCATTATGTGTTTTTTCTTCAATTTTGACCAGAAGGTGACCAATCATCACTAAATAAAAAGTAGAATATAAGAAATCTGGGCTTAAATATAGAATTTGTATAATAAAGAGGTAATTTTTTATTTCTCAACGGTTTTCGAATAATTAAGAAAAAAAGAGAAACAACTTTAAAAAAATTTCAATTTCAACTGAGATTCAAACTCCATATAAACTAATAATCGCTTATTATTTTGTCACACAATTTTTTTTAGTCTGTTTACACGATTTTGAATAGGATTGCTCCAATCATCATCTTTATAAGAGATTCCTGATTGGAAAAATTATTTAATTAATACTATGAATAGGGCCATTGCAAAATTTCCAATAGTTTTCTTTATAAATGCGACAAGCTGACGAAAAATGATATAAAATAACGGTAAAGATTACATAATATTGGATTTAAAAAAAAAAATGAATTTTCGTTTTCATCCTAATTCAAAAAATAATATTTGTAGAGACTTGAACATTTCACTGAATTCTTATATCACCATTTGCTGTAAATGATATAATTTGCAAAATATTTTTTTGAGTTATTGAAGTTTTAATTTTTTTCGAAAATGTCACTAAAATAATTTATATAATAATGTATGAGCGTTTAAATATTTAATCAGGACCGTATTTAGGGGGGAGCTACAGGGTGCTATTGTCCCGGGTGGCTGAATATGAGAGGATGGCTAATTTTGTATATTTTCAATATTTAATGATCTAATATTTTTGAAATGAAATTTCCTTACAAAATAAAAAGTGTATCTCAAAAAAGGATATGTACCGCCAATCACGGCGTCACGAAACACACACACACACACACAAATACTCGGTAACGGTCGAGTACTGTCGATAGATCCAAAGATTTACAAACAATCTTTCTTTATATTAACATTGCATTTAAAATTATTTTGTGTACACCAGCAACGAATTGTTCATCAGAAAGATCTTTTTCAACTCGCAGAAATTTGTATCTGGTTTAATGAAGCGTTTTTTTATTGTTGAACTTAGTGTCAAATTCCTAAATACGACCCTGTATTTAGTTATCACAAATCGATAAAAATCACAAAAGTTCATTACATTTTAGTTATCAAAAATTCATTTAATTTTCAATTTTATACTTAAAATTTGAAATTGAATTAGATTTTGACTAGGTTTTGAATTAGATTTTCTTTATAGCTAAAAAAAAAAAATACTAGAAAGTCACAAAAATGTTTTATAAGTGTCATAGAATGAAATTTTTAACGAAATCAAATATTCTAACGAATTACGATATTAGTTATTTGGTAAAAGATATTTTTTATAATTTTGAAATACCTACTTAAATTATATTTTTGCAGTTTTAGGCACTTGAGATTTTCCCAAATTTTTATGCCTTTTTTTGCAAAAGTTACAACACTAAAACTTCAACCTAACTAATAAAAAAAAATTGATTTTACTATATTAATTATCCGTAAAAATATAATCTGATTCTAATATAAATCGACTTTTGTCATTCTGGATTATTTTTTCGAGAGTAATGTGGTACATGGATTTTAAGTTTAAAAGATCAATACAGCAAACTCGTAATTTTCTAATCCTAATATATTTTATACTTAACGTATTAACTTGTGGTAACATCTGCTTTAAATATATAGTCCAGGTCTATAAAATTAAATAGAAGTATTCATATTTATAATAAAATGCATATTTTAGAAAAATGTAAAAATAAAGGCATATAGATTGAATCTAAAATAATCATTATAAACGCTAAAATATTTTACCTTTGGGTCTTCTAGGTATTTGTCCTTTGGTCTCTATAGTTACTGTGGGTGGTTCAAGTATATTTTCATCATCTGATTGCAGTATGTCAAACGCATAAAAGTATTTCTTGTTTCCAGACATCCATGTGAAATTGACGTAACCCACCTGTTTATAAATTACGTAGGTACTTAATATAATATAAAGTACCTATATGAAGTATTGAAATTTAAGTTTTAAATAAAACAGTTAAAAACACTTACTTCTGATGGAATAACGGGCAAATACTGTTCAAAATTTTTGTCTAAAATATATGGAGTGACTTTACCTTCCATAATTGCATATATTGGCATTTTAAGACCTGAAAATAATTGTGCATGAAACAAGAATTATAATTATAATGATATTTTTGATATATAATAAAATAATAAAAAATTTAATTAAAATTGAAAATTAATAAACGGTTTACTCATAAATTAATATATAAATAAATAAATAAGTAAATAAATAATACATATTTTTGATATACTAAATATTTCATTATATCGACATTGTATCGAAATATTTATAAAAGTAATCACTTCCATAAACAACACTTATATTTTCTACATGCATTTTCAACTTAACTATAAATTTATATAGTATTACAATTATATTTTTTAATCAAACAATTACTATCTGATAATGACGATATCGTGAGGTTTTATATTGCTTACGATAGGTTAACAAACTAAATAATAAATACCTTATAAATAACAAATTGATTACGTAATAATATATATGTATAAACGAATATAAAACAAATAATTTCAAAATAGAACAACTAATGACTAATATTTATAAAATTGAAATACCAAATACTTATAGATATAACGATGAGTCATTTATTTTGCTGACACGATACAATTGTTGTAATTGTTGTTTAATACATTTTAAAGTATTAAAAATAATTGGAAAAATGTATGGTGAATTTCAAATATTTTAAATATATATATCCATTTTTATACCTAGACGAAACTGTAAGAAAAAATTTAAAACAATCATTTTAACAATACGATTAATAGTTTTTAAGTTGTTTAATTATAGTAGTATTTTAAATTTTTTTTTAAACAATTTACAGTTCCTAAAATGTTTTCAAAAGTATAAACTACTTTTTATTTAGAACAAATAACTTTTAATTATAAATGTTTTATGCACCTACTGTAGATCACAGCGTAATAGTTATAAATACATTTTTTCATTTTTTCCATAGAAATGTGCTATAGTTATAAATTATAACTTATAATGCTAATATAAACATTAGTTGAACCTAAAATATTAAGATTTATTACAGTATAATATATTTAGTTGCATGTGATTGCTAGTGATCCACAATGAGATTTTTTTTACAGTTTATCAGTCTATTCCTTGTTATACAATTTATATAACTATTTTTATGTATTAACTAAAAATAAAGGAATTTAAATTATCATTCATGTAAAACATAAACAAATTAAAAATGGATTAAAAAAATAATTGTTACGGATTCACTTTTAAACATACGTCCTTGGATAATATTTATTGCTTATTGAATTATTTATTACTAAACATGTTTATTCAATAATTAATATAATTATTAATTATTATTAAATATAGTACCACCAAAATCACAGTTGATAAAATACATTCAAACATGGATGATGAGTATAATACAAAAAATCGTCATTAACGAAAACTTTAATACGTATTGAAACATAACACACACACACACACACACACACACACATATATATATATAAAATAAAACATTATATATATTGTAAACAAGTTCCTGGATATAATTATATAATAGTTTATTTCAGCGAGAGATTTACATTTTGAAATTATTCATCTGCAGTTGGTAAAAAAAAGAAATGTAAACATTTTTTTTTTTTAATACAAAACAAAAGGAGGAAAACTTCCATAGTAAGACTATTAAAGAATTCGGTTAACTTTACGTAATACGTAACGTTACATATCAAGTCAGACACGTTTTTGAACGCAAGTCACTTGACATTTATGTAGGTCTTTAATAGACCTTATTCAGAATAGGCGACTATCACAATAACTGCAATAGCTAAAAGCTAAACATAAGTCATTTTAAAAAAATCATAACTTTTAAGGCAATTAGAAGTGATATTTTTTTTTAATACTATTCGCAGTAAAGCTCATTTATATTAGATACGGAGTTGTGGCTAGTGAATTTATTGTTAGTCCACATATTGCCAAGTATACTAGTTAATCCTAAAGAAACCAAGGTGGGCATGGTTCGTACAGAATTTCGGGGCTTAAATATTGCCTAAGATTGGTAGAGTGGACCATTTAGAGTATTTTTTCAGAGTTGTAATTGTGCAATAAAATATAACGCTTTTTAATATGTGCTAGATGTATAGGGAGACTCAATTGTGTCCTTATTTACCCCCGTTTGAACTTCTGATTATAATAGTGTAATATCGCATATGGATATGAGTAAGTATGTGATATTATAAAAACTTTCAATGCTCACCACTGTACATTTTCACTTGCTGCTCGTCGATCCACAAAGACAGATTGTCTCTTTTCGTCTGTTGCTGTTGTTGCTTATGCTTGAGCGTTCCCACGACTACAACCGTAGCGCACAGTGGCAGTAGGTACCACGCCGCGGCTGGTAGACGCGCCATGCACGTTCGTTTCGCTAGCAGTACACTCGTCGTGCGTACCGTATACGGCGGCTATTAGAGTTCACGCTAATCACACAATCTTAGTACGCGCGGGTACTTACCAGACACCTGTTGAGCGAACGGCAGGATATTTTTATTTTCTTCTCCCTTGCGTAGTACGGTGCCCAGTTGCAGCTTGGTAGTGGAGGTGGGCCGGCTTTAATATAAATGTATTTTATCGTATAATGGTATATAAAAAAATTGAACACGGTTGTATACGGCCGTTCGTTGCCGCGAAGAAACGGTTTCTTCGCGATGACGAAGGGACGTAAATGTTCGTGGACCCGTGGTAATTGACTCGTCGTGGCGTATGTATCCCTACGAAAACGGCGAACGGTCCCTCTATGATCGTTTATTATATTTTATGAGTCCGAAGTGTCTGTCGAGGGCGTGCGAGAAAATCCCGTGTGGCGCACGGGGCGGTGCAGAGAGAGTGCCGCAGTAGTGGTGTGTTTAGGCTGGCGGCGTGGTCCTGACAGTGGTGACGGTTGGCGTGCGTATGCGCGGCTCGAAGAGTGGTGCAAGCGCCGCGCCAACTGGTTTTCTCGCTTAACCTAACCCAACTGACCGGGACACCGTGTTCGCGCGCCCGGCATCCACGGCCGGCGAAACGTCTGCCCCGTCGTCGTTCTCGCTCACTATCGACAGCGCTCGCATACGCTACCGCCGTCACGACCGGCTGGACCAGTTCGTACAGTGCGGCCGCCGCCTCGGCCCTACTCTTTTTTACACACACACACACACACACACACACACACACACACACACGCTGCCTCCGCCACTGCGTACACTTTTTTGTGCGTAGGTACACCCACGACCGTCTTACACGATGTTTATATACGATGCGCTATTATTATACTATAATTACTATTGCAGTTGTCCGATTATTGCTTATACAGGGCGTTGATATGAAAGTGAACGTACGCCATTACTTATTCAATGCAATTATATATTATGTATTTCGTCCCCATTCCACAAATCTAGAGAATACATAGATTATTTTTTAAATACTACTTACATTTAGGAAAATTACACTTAATGCTTAAGATATATTTACACCATACATCCATAATATACTTACAAAATTATTGGCTGTTATTTTTTCACTTCATCACACAAATACGGTTACATTATTCTGAATCTCAATAATACACTGCAATATTATCACATAATTGCTAAAAATAATGATAAATTGTTCAATAATATAATAACATAGGTAAATAACCAACTATAAATTAACAATACTTAAACGCGTTATTAAAAGCAGTATAAACTATATAAACATAATTTAACTATTTTTATTTGACTTCATAACATTAAAAATTCTTTGTCTTATTTGTAAATAGTATATTGTAACATTTTTCTTGTATATAAAATTTATTTAGGCATAATCATTAAAAAAATTTTATTAGTACAAATTATATTATCTTGTATACAAGAACGATTGAAAATGTTTTTGATTCACTCTGTATTTGCTTAAATTATTACTTTTCATTGTCTTTAGATGGAGTAGTGATGATCACGAAACTAGAATAATTAAAAATAACGAAAATAAAATTAATGATCCCCGACCATATGTTAAAAAAATAGAGAGGAATGTACCTTAAACGGAAAAATAATAGATATTGAAAGAAAGAGTGCATTTTTCACTATGCCATAATTAATAATTACTACAGGTATTGTTGATACAATGTTATTATGCACCTATCTCTATAAATAATTAATGAACAAAAATAATTTAGTCTCTAATAGAAAATGATTCCAATTAAGGTTTCATATTATTTTACTAATAATTTAATACTACGATGATGAAGTTATTAATAATGGTTAATAGATAGTATGTTGAAATGTAGATTTATTTGTTTTAGTAAGTTTATAATTATAATAATTTTGAATGTAAATTAAAATTAGTTTAAAAATGTTATAATTACAAATTAATCAACATATCATCTTTTTATAATAATTTTCATAGGTTTTTTTATAGGTTGATAAATTTTTCTAAAAAAATATGGGAAGCACCTTTTTAATTTATTTTTAATAATACAATAGATTTACTTGCTAAATTAGTCAAAATAATAACCAAAAAATGCAATTATTTACTATAGATATGAATGAAAAATAAGTTATATTATAACAAAAAGAAAAACAGGATCAATACAGGGCAATATGCATCCCGTATTACTTGATCGGGTTAGTTGAAAAACGGTATAATATATAACATATTTATAACCAAGTTGAATTAATTAATAATATTGCTATAATATACATACTATACTTTCATAGATTATGGTCGAATAATAATTGTTCTAGTATAATATATTTTTCATATCCAGGTGCTCAAAAATCTGAATTCTTCAATACAATAGTTCAAGTAGAAATCAAGATTTTACTTTAAAAAAAAAAAAACAACAAAATATATATATATTATATCTATTACCTACTTAATAAAATTAATTAATATTTTATGATGAAACACTTGCTTCGAATTCCAGTAAACATAATAATAACACAAAATTGGTCAATAAAATATAACCAATATTTAATAAGTAAAATAACCATAATATATAATTTTTAATAATAAATCAAAATTATAAAAAACCTATTATCGATGACTGTTAAATTTAATCTAGTTAATGAACGAAGTAATAGTAAGTTTTTTCTCGGGAATGCAGTTTTTCTAAAACATTTAATAAAATATTTTTTTTTCTAAAATATTTTAATATTATTTATATTCTGGAAAAGGGATATAATTATTAGTTGGTAAATAATAAATGATTCAATCATTTATTGAGTGTAGCTTATGGATAAATTACGGACAATAATTGGTGTTAAGACCAATGACGACACCAAGACGATGTACTCAGTGGCGCATTTAAGGAGGGGGGCGAAAGGGGCAAATGCCCCGGGTGGCAAAATTTTGGGAGCGGCAAAATATTCTAACTTTTATTATTGTTGTATTCATGATTTTTTTAATTTTTACACCTTTTTCGGTATTGTTTAGTATTTTAAAAAATATTGTTGAGCATCTAATAAGAAATTAAAAAAATTATACTGTACCTAGTCACCTAGGTAATAGTAAAATAGCAAAATAGGTATATTACATTTATTATTCGATAAGATATTATATTTTCGTTCAATGTTTATAATAAAGACTCGGGTACACAGAACGCAGTATTCACTTTAGGGCACATTTAAAAAGTTTACAAACGGAGTAAAATTGTACCTAAAAGTGTTCAATGTATGTTAGCATTTATAAAAGATAATAGTTTAGTTGAAGTATATCCTTATATTGATATTACTCTAAGGATGCTACTATATATGTACACCTTCAAGTAATTGTTCAACGGAAAAATCATTTTCTACATTAAAAAGGGTCAAAACTTATTTAAGATCAACAACGGGAGAAAATCGTCTTAATTAATTAATAACCCTCAACATTTAAGCTGATTTAACGAAAACTATTAATGATATTATTGAACATTTTTCTTCTCAAAAGTCAAGAAAAAAATTGTAAGCTATTGATTATTTTATTATATATAATTAATAATAAATATAATATATATAATCTAATAAAAAACCATGTATTGTTAATCATTGTGCATATAATAAGTGTTAATTCCGTTTTCTATATTAAATATATGTATATATATATTTTTTAAGAAAGAAATATTCACTTTGAAAAAAAAAATTAGGTTAACTTTAGGATATTTACTACTATCAAATTATCTAATACAATATCGTAAAACAACTGATTAATTATATAATTGATTTATATTATATATTAATTATATAATTAATTTTTTTATTTCTTAGCTTTGAATTCATTTATATATATATATATATATGTTTTTTTTTTTTTGATAAAGGGGAAGGACCGAAAAATTATTTTGCCCCGGAGCACGTATATATTAAATGCGCCACTGTATGTACTTATAAATATATATTCTCTTTTTATATATATATTCCTTTAATCCAAAAGATATATCTTAAATATATATTCTTCGACAGCAATATTATATTAGTATTAAGGTTAAAGGAATTAGAAACCATTATTTGTAATTTCTGTCTATCAATCACATAAAGTAGTCCACAATTTACACTATAAATTATATAATAATACATATTATAAAATCAACGGTACCTACTAGCTATTAATGCTTAATAATAGGTTATTTATATTTGTATATTTTTCACTTAACATGCTGGTCGAACAAAAAAGTAACTGTGAAATCCATATAATTGAAATTTAATTTGTTGAATATTCAACTTTATTATACTAAATTCTAAAAAATATAATTAAAAACTGTTTATAATCATTTTTTACAAAAAATTAAGTAACATACATAAATATGAGAAAGCTGAAGCTCAAATTATACTTTAGTAAACTTCAAGGCAAATTCAAATCAAATTTTAAAATCATTAAAGATTTAGATAATTAAACAGATTGGAAATACATTTTACGTAAATTACCAAGTTAGACAGAAATAGCAAATTGGCATTTCCAACCCCAAAGTAAATATGTAAACCATAAAGAAGTGTAATGAATAATTATGTATAACTATGAAAGTAATGTTCTATCGTCAAAATTATAATAATTACCTTAACACCTTAAATTAAAACCTATAACACAATACCAACACTACGGAATTCAATAATATATTGAATATCCATCTGGATTAGTTAAAAAAAAAAAATAATATTCACCCAGTAAATATCGGGGGTACAATAAGTTAAGAGGTCAAAACTTTTTTTATTACAATGAATTGGCGTTTTGACGAAAAGATTTCTAGAATTTTGTTAAATTATTGCGTAAAAAAAGTATCATAAATTAAAATATTAAATTACATTGTTCAAAATAGTAGTTTCTACACAAATAAATATTTTATACAATCAAACAATCATATAAAACACATTCTTTGTTTCACAAATCTATCTGATCGATATATCAAAATGACTAAAAAAACAATATTTTTGATTAATAGAATTGAATAAGAAAAATTCTTGTTTTATAGTATTGCATGCGTTATTTTTGCTCTTTGTTGAGCTAATATGTAAATAACATAGAACATATTTTCAAAAGAATAATCTATTGCTGACATTAAAATTTTTAAGATTTACAAATTGATGCTGATCATTATAATGAGCTTGTGCGTAAATTAAATTACACTGCTATACCGTTTTACAGCAAGGAATGTAAAAGTGAAAAAAAAAAATAGATATCATGTTCAAAGCGTCACAATAGGCTGGGAGAGATAAGACTTCTAAAAAAAAAAAAAAAACGCTGAATACTTTTATTATTTCTGTCCATACAAAATATATATATATAATATGTATTATACATATAATATGTATAATACATAATGTAAAAAAACATGTTTAACAAGACGGCTCCATATTTGGCTCATCGAAACAGGTTTGTAGGAGTTTTTACCCCGACATAAAATACGTTTCATGCTATACGAGCTTATAAAATAAATATTAACACTCCAAGTCTAGAAATATTACTAAAATAGCATAAAATTATACAATATCTAGAATTTAGAATTTTGTATGATAGATCTAAACTGTAACTTATAAGATACATATTTTATGGGCTATTAGGTATAATTATATACATCAAATTATAATTTGCTTGAAATAAATATCTACAATATACATTGCATTTTATTAAGAATTAATAAAGATACCACGAATAAAAAGCAATACGTTTTAAACATAAAAATATAATATTTTATATAAATTATTGTTAAAAAAGTTCCAAATTATTTGAAACAAATACACATTTTTATAGCGTATATTATTGATCCATAATTACTTCACAGTGTATTATACAGAAAAAACAAAATTGTACACCAGTTGCAATAATCTACCAATATTAGTGCCAATATATCGACTGGTAAAAGAAAAAAGGGGTTAAGCGACAATTTTATTACTTTTCAGGAGAGCAAAAATATATTTATTTTCATATTTTCTTAACTTTGGCGTTGGTGCTTCAGTATTTATTTAAGCATTAGGAATAAGGTTATTATTATTATGTATAAAGGTATAATATATTTCAATTTTATTACACGTTATCTTGCTGGTTTGACACTAATTACATTGAAATATTAAGTACATTTTTTATCATAACGAATTTAACTAAGCTTACCTGATTTTGGCGCTTAACTTTGTTTATTTTTATTTTTTTTTTGTGATAAATAGCGCTTGTAAATTTTTCAGTAGACTTGTAATAATTGTGTAACGTAAGTATGCATACCTAGGACGTACAAAGAACTCTACTTATATAAACACTTATATCAATATAAAAAAACCCCCTGTGCAATAATGTGTACTATAAGCATACAAGGTATGTTTCCATATAATATGCAACATTAATTTGAATGTTGAATTTGCGTTAATGTGATGTCCCTGATACTGCTAATGTCCGGTGTTTGCAACCTAATCATCAACGTTTTAAATCTGTTAATTTCTAACATACCTGCAACTGCAATATAATGTTTATAACAAAAAGTTATATTTGGGTTACATTGTAAACATAGTTAGAACGTCATATTCAAACAATGAAACATACTAATAATTGGAAAACAATTATAATAAAATACCACAACCCGTATGCGGGTATCGAACTCCGTACACCGACATATCTACCTAGACGGGGGTCTCTAAATCCTACGCGTTACTACCTATCGGCTATCCTAATCATATTGACATTAGGTCTATAATAGACGATATTTAAAGTGAATGGAAATCGATGGTTTTCTGTCTTTACTACCATACGAGCACATTATGTATGAAAAAATAAGTAACTGATTTTTAACTAAGTTTAGTTACTTTTATTTTTTAATTAACATAAGACATGTAGTCTAAAACTGTCTTATGACGTGACACATCAAATAGTATGCATACGGACATTACTCTTATAAATAATTGATTTGATACCCCTTGTATATTTAAATATATAGGTAAGTAGATGGGTGAGCATATAAAAATGTAAATATTTTAAATAATAAAGTTTGTTTTTTATTTGATTAATTTACAATACAATAATTAATAATTTTACAACTAAACTGATAAAATATAACAAGTATATTACATATTTTTATTAAAGTAATGAAACAAATACAAATGCATGCTTTAAAATTAGTTATGTATCACATATTATATATTTGCTTAGTTATTATGCCTAATTTAACCTGCGGTACATTAATCAAATTGCAGGAAAAATTTACAATGTTATATACCTACTCACATTGTTAAAGCCTGATGATTTAACTATTTATTTAAACCTAATCTAACTATAGAATCTACATGGTCATGAACAAAATTACCTAATGTAAACAAGAGTTGATTAGATTACTGTGAAATGGATCAAATAATTTAGCACCAACATTTAAGAATAAGTAAAGGCACTTACCATAAGTTTTATTGACACCAACAAATTTCACCCTATAAGTTTCCCATGACTGGGATGGACTTATTGCTTTTTTTAAATGGTCACTGGTAACCTTATAAGGAGGCCATTTGCAAAATAATGAATCACTTTGAGAGTCTTTATTTTCTACAAGCCAATTGGTAGGAATTACACTGTATTCTTTTGACTCTGTGAACCATACCACACACCATAACTGAACCAAAATAAATTATTAAAATTATTAAATATGTACATATTAAGTTCAATTGGTTGCAGAAAAATACAGTCGTAATAAGAAGTAAATATTTAGTACTCACCTTAGTCTCATTTTCACGTTGTTCTCCAGACTTTGTTGATGACATCATGAATAAGTTCTATAGTATTATACTATTCAAAAGTTCAAAATTAATAAAATGTTTAATTGAAAACCGTTAGTTCACACTGAATAGTCGGTACTGCAGTAATCACTATACACTAATCGCCAGTTTACCACGGTCAGTTGGCGAGTGGGGACAAGAGTAGGGGCTAGACTATAGCCGCTAGAGAGTTAAAAATAATAACTTATGGGTAAAACCAATAGAGTATATTTTTATAGAGTGCAAAACTATTTATTTTAAAATAGTATATTTTTTTTTTTTGTGAAAAACTGAAACATCGATATTATTTTGCTGGTACGTATTACAAATCACAATAATGTAACAACCCTGTGATATATAATTTATAACATTGTAGGTCTGTACTATCATATAATGCCTAGTTATATCGCCGGGATGAGTGTTAAATGTTTGTTTTATTTAGACAGAATAGATACATTGTATACATATTAAAAAGTTACGTTGATTGTACTACGTAATATGTTTGTTTCTGGGATGTGTTGAAACATCCAGTGCACACTGGGAAGGTTTGATCTTATAAGTCATATTATTATTATTATTATGAAAGTTGATAAGCAACAATCGTAGGAGCTAGCGCCATGAATTTGTCGCTTGTCCTCTACTTTTATAACAGTTGTATCGCTTGTCACAAGAAATCAAAATTCTTGTATTTACTAAATGGTCAGAACAACACTAGCGTTAGTGCAATCGAAAGATCTAACTGTCGGTTATCCTGTAGTATACACCGTGTGTCGCTTAGTCCCTTTTGCCTTTTACCAGCCAATATATTGACAAATCGTTTTTATTTTTAGTTATTAAATAATATGATAACTAGACACAATAAAAACATGCAGGTAATATATATCATAAAAATTATATTAAGTAAAAATCAAAAATTTACATCTACATTTATTTTGTATTTAATAAGAGAACATTAATTTCCTTCCTAGAACATCACATTCCATTTATGATAGGTACCACAAATATCAATGATAGATCAAACTGTTTGAATGTCGAACCGAACCGAACTCAAAATGAAAGAAAATCGAACCAAACTATTTACCATTTAGGATTGTTCGAAATTTGAACTTGAAAATATTCTTAATCAAACAATCTAAAATTAATATATTTAGTCATAATTAAATATATATGTAGGTAGAGTTCCAAAAAGAAGTTTTTCATGCCTTGTCATTTATAAAACATGAATTAAGACGTATTGTAAGTAATTAAAGGGATATAACTCTAAAACTTGATATAATGAAATGTAATTTAGAGAAAATGCCTTCATCAGACTTATCTGCCACTTTTAAACAAGATCTCAACATCAATAACAGACGTGATGAGTTGTTCATTACCGTTAAATAACATTAAAGACCTTGAAATACTGGAAGAATGAATTTCTGAAGATAGCTCATTCGGCTCAAGTTTAGTATGAAATTATAAAATTCAATATTAGTCTTAAATTTTAAAATTTAAAAAAAAGAAAATTATAAATTAATCAATTTTTTTCATAACTATCAGATAAATCAACTATCTTACATTGGTGGTAAACATTTGAAGGTTATGGTTAAGAGGCTTTTGGGAAAATTATTTAATGATGAATTGCTTAAAGACTTTTCGTACACTGGTAAAAAAGGAAAAAAGGAGTTTTCAACCTTGGCAATTCGTTCCGTTGGTAAATTATATTAAATTATTTTATTACATTATGTTGCATCTTATATAGCAGGGGATACAAATTTATTATATCAGGTTATCTCATTTTTTAATTTGATTAAAGTTATAATTGCCAAAAAAGGTCTGACCACATCGCTGAGTTGAGGTCCACATCTTTCCACCTACGAAGAGCTTATCAGACAAGCGCCAGGAAGGTAGATCCGGACGGCTTGCATGCCGAAAGTTGCGCTTACTCCAGCGCGAGAAGACATCTCCATCGTGAGACAAAGAAGCCTATGGAGAAAGGGTGGAGTGACCTCTGCTCACATTCGATAGGGATCCTTGGGGTAAACCATATAAGATCATTATGAAGAAGTTCAGAGACGGCATGTTTGCATTCGTGTTCGAACACATGATCACCGACCACCTGTTTCCACCTGCTTCTGTCACCGACAGGAGCCTAATCCCCTTTCTTGAGGTAAGAAACATCTTTGATGCTTTCAACCCGGACACGGAAAAACAAGAATTCACCAGGCCCGTTCTCGAGTTAGATGTGTCGGAGTTACTCATTGCTGCCAAAAAGATGTCGTCGGAGAAGGCCTGCGGTCCTTCCAGTATACCTAATGAGATACTGAAGAGAATCGTCATCATCGCGTTACCTCGGGACATGCATAAGATCTACGAGTGCTTAAAATCATTGTCATTCCCAGCGATCTGGGAAAAAGCCAAGCTGGTTTTTCTCCACAAGGGTGTGGGAAATCCGGTCGACTCCCCGTCCAGCTTCCACCCGATTTGCCTTGTGGACACCCCGGGTAAGCTCCTGGAAAGGTTTATTCTGCAAATACTGGAGTTCCACCTGGACGCGAACAACTCGGCCAGTCGCGTCCCCGATCAGTTCGGCTTTTGAAGAGGATTCTCGACGGAGTCGGCGGTGGACGTGGTCACCAAACTAGCGACGCAAGCGAGCGCGGGAAACTGGAGACAGAAGCAGTTTTGCGTCTTAGACACCTTTGAGGTAAAAACGCCTTCAACTCCCTTTAGTAAAGATTAATTGATGAGAAGCTAAGGAATAAGGGAACCTTCGAATACTTAGTTTTGATGATTCGTTTTTAGCTTTCTTATTGGGAGCTGCTAATCGGCGAACGGAGGGGTCCCAAATCGGTCACTTATGGAGTCCCCCAGTGCTCGGTTCTAGAACTGACCCTGTAGAACGTGGCATACGACGACTTGCTAAAGATGAAAGTGCCACCCGGAGCTCACCTCATCAGATTTGCGGACGACTTAGCGGTCGTTGGGCGAGCTACTCGAATTGTTGAACCCCGTCCTGGAGAACATCGACAGGTGGACAACCAACCGTTGACTCCAGCTAGTTCACCAGAAGACCGAGGCCGTGATGCTCACCAAGAGGTGGGCTTACAACTTGCCTCGGCTACGCATCGGGGTGGTAGAGAATCAACTCCTCTTCACCGCTCCCATTTGGTTACCCACAGTAGACGCCATAGCCAGGGCGAACCTCAGGAGGCCGCAGAAAGTCGCCGTCCTGAGGACGATCAAGGCATATAAGACTGTTTCAGAAGAAGCCACCTTCTTCCTGGCTGGAATGCCAAGTGGGGTGGACTTAATTGTGGCAGAGGGTCAGGGTGAAGGCCAGAGCCGAGCTGCCAACCCGTCCGAATGAACATTCCCCCATGAAGAGCTCCATCAAGATCGAGAGGAAAGTCACCATCAGGGAATAGAATAGCAGGTGGCTACGCTCCAGGAAAGCTTCGTGAACCCACCGGCTCATTCTGGACCTTGCCAGGTGGATCAACCGTAGGGTCCTCAAAGTTCCCTGGACATACCAGATGATGTGTCATATTTCCGGCCACGGTTGCTTCCAGCACTACCTCCACCGCAAAGGTTAAGCTGCAAGCCTAAGTTGTATGCACTGCCCGTGCAGGTTAATTTCTGTATGGGTGTCGAGGGGTGGAGAGCTGAGGCTGGCCCGCAATGTCTAGGATGGCCGGCTTAGGTCGGTACGCGAAGAGTCTCTCCGAACAAGACGTCTAGTCTAAGGCGATGGATCTAAGTCAGCCCGAAAAAACATTACCACGTCGTTGTACATATATAATTGAATATAAATTCTATGTTTGTAAAAGGGATAATGCAGGGTATATGTTTCGTATATCCTCATGCAAGTTTCATTTACTTGTTCGCTCTCTTAGGCCCGTGTTCTACACATACACACCAGCATTCGCTGAGGAAGGTAATTCCCAGATCCTCGAGGTTTTACCCTTCGATTAGACCCTTGAAATTATTAAATTTGTATGTACTGTATATGATTTTAATTTTACTCAATAGACGATGCTGCATGGGGGTCAAACAATGTGAAAACAGTTCAGTCCCCATGTAGTGATTACTAAAAAAAAAAAGTAGGTATCGTGATCATTCACACGTTAGATTATTACTAACAATTTGCTATCCATCAATAATTAATTGAAAATAATTGTCAAATAATTCAAATAATGTTATATTATCTTACATTATGATGTTATTAGTTCTATAATTCTATAAATAAAGCATTGATGAAGGACAACTTTTTATAATTTAATCAATTATTATTATTCTAAAAATAGGTTTATTTTTTTAATTAATTTATTTTATTTTTATTTACATTACGGGACGAAACTTTTAATACATGAAAATACACAATAAATATTAATTTGCATTAAGGAAACGAGGCTCGATTTTAGAGAGAAAATGAGGGGCAGTATTGGCGATACGCATAAGACGGATGATCGGGGAATTAAGGTAGTAGTTTGAGAAAGAGAATGGTATATAGAATGGAGCAGATGAACGTGTACGGAGGGAGGGGACATTAAATGAAATGCGAGATAGTGCTTCTGGACAGTCAATTTTAGAGGAAAGTATATTAGATAGGAATGATATGTTAGCTGATCGACGGCGACCAGCGAGACTTTCTAAGGCAAAAAGGTGTTGGATTTGTGTGTAATCGTGAGTTGGGCAGGATACGTTTAATTTATAAGCAGCGTAACGGAGGAATTTTCTTTGTACCCTTTCAATCATGCAACATGCAGAAGTGGTGGAAGGGTCCCAGAGAATGATTCCATATTCAAGGATGGTATGGATTAATGAACAGAATAGTTTTTAGTGGAGTGAGCAAGTGGAAATCTGTAGATATACGGTTTATGAAACCTAGCAGTTTTAGAGCCTTACAACAGATTATCTGGATATGCATATTAGGGCAAAGGTTACGTGTAAGAGTGAATCCTAAATATTTTACAGAATTATCGCAAATTATCAAGGGGATATTATTAACCGAGTAAGTATAATTGACTGCATTATTGATACGACAAAAAGTCATTACTGAGCATCAAGGAATATTCAGAGTTAGTCCCAAAGAATCACCCCAGGTCACTAGACGCTATAGGTCATTTTGGAGAAGATGACAGTCAAAGATGGATTTGATAATCAGGAAGATTTTCATATTATCAGTGAAGATAAGAAGTTTGGCATGTTGGAGAATAGAAGTGGTAGAATTTACGAATATAGCAAACAAAAGAGGAGAAAGTTACAGGTACTGTTACAGGTAACAGTAGATCTACCAGGACGGAAGTCATGCTGCTCATCAACTAGAATATGATTCAAGGAAGGACGAATCGAGTTAAGGACAAGTGTTTCAAATAATTTGGATAAATGAGGTAGGATAGTTATTGGACGATAATTTGTAACATCAGTACAATCACCGAACTTAATATTGGTCTAATTGAGCCAATTTTAAGAACAGAGGGAAAGATACCTGAGTCAATAGAACGCATAAACAATAACCATAAAGGTTCGGCTAGAACAGATCGAAGTCGCCCTGGATACCGTCTGGACCAACAGACTTTATATTGTGAAAGGAACATAAGCATTTGTATACGTCACTAATCAAAAAATGGGCATTAGACGGAAGCGGAGAGGCTGGTAGGATGTGATGTCTGTGATGGAGATGATGACGGCTGGGCGAAAATAGAAGAAAAATACTTAGCAAACATGTTAATTGTATCGGAATGATATGTGCTCTGTATACCATGGAGTTTAACACTTGAAGGTATAGATGAAGTAGAACGATTTTTTCTAATGAAACTCCAAAAATATCGTGGGTTGCGTAATAGGGAGGACACTGTACGAGAGACAAAGCTACGGTAACATTGCTTGGAGATGTATTTAAATTTAGCGCAAAGAAATGAAAAGTGTTTGCGATCTGATAGTAGCTGGGATGCCTTAAATTTAGCATGAGCGCGAGACTTAGCAAAAACTAATTCTTTGAGTTCATTATATACTATGACGATTTTCAGGAACAAAGGATAAGATTGAATAGTGGAGAGCATCAAGAAAGACAGACATGGAATCATCAAGAGAGTATGACAGAAAGGTACGTTTCCAATAATTGAAAACGTACCTTTAATTATAAAGTATATATATATTATATATTATACTTTTTCAATTATTGAAAAAGTTGAAGAAATTAATGATCTGTATGTAATCTGCCTTGTTAAAGTTAAAAAATGATTTAAGGGAAGCAGATTGAGAATGAATGGGGAGATTTATAGAAAGAGAAAGAGGGAATGGTAAGTGTCGGCAGGCACGGCTGCGTCAAGAGCTTGGTTAACAGTTAAGAAGCTAAGATTAGAGAATATGAGTTCGAGAAGAGAGTGGTGAGAGTTTAATATGTAGTTATGTTGGTAAATCCATAGATGGCAAGTCTTTCAGGAAAGGAATTATATTCAGAGATTGATTGAGTTAGGAAACACAGGCCATGTGTATCATTCGACAATGAAATAAAAGGTAGATTATAATCACCAGTGAAAATACGTCTATGGTTTGGGTATTTTTGAACAATAAAGTCAATAGTATTTAGATGGGTAATATAAAGCTCAATGGGTGATGAAGATGGTATGTAAACGCTGCAAATAATAATATTTAAGGAGTTGAGAGAAGCGAACAAATAGTTGCTCAACACTATTATTAGGGGTAATAAGGGGGTAAGAAGCTATGTTTTTACGCACTGCCACTAACACACCACCACCTCGCGGTGGTGGTATGTTAGTTACGTTAGTTAGTTAGTGTGTGTGTTACGGGAGCTGGTTTGTGGAGATCTGTCGCATCTAAATATATTGTAATTAATGAGACTAAGCACGGAAGAGTGAAAACTAATAGTGAGCCAAGTTTCCCTTAGAGCAATAAACACAATATTAAAACACAAGGTATTACAATTGAAATTAATAAGTTTAGTACGAAGGCCGCGACGATTCTGGTAGTATCCATTGATGAGTATAGTGATAGGGGTGTTGGTATTCCTTATACTTGAGGGCGATGATGGACTCGGGCGTCGTTTTTTGAACGAGAAATTACACACGGAGAACCGTTAATGAAAGTAATAGTTAGGTTATGTTCTCCTGCTGCTACACGGCGATCTAACTCAACGTGACAGGTGCGAAGTTATTGGCGTTCAAGCAAAGTTTTGTCACGTACAATGCTGGTGAGTGGTAGAAGGGGCAATTGTTGTGATCTAACTAGACGATAGGACGAAAGAACAGCAAAAGCAGCTTCACAAGAGCCAAAGATAACTTTGACGGGTCGAGGTGAGGTGGAGGTGGTTTTACCAAGACGAAACGGTTTGAAATCAGTGTGAACATCAGCAGAAAGTTTAGAAAATATGTCACGTATGATTTTATCGTCGTTTATTTTCGTAGGGAGATCACTAGACGTAGATTCAGGTAGACCCTACGTAATAACAATGAGTTTACATTGATCACGTTCGGTAAATTCTTTTAAGACATCCGAGATCTGGGTGGAGGGGACAGTTGATGGGTTTGATGTGTTTGACTCCAAAGTGAGGACCTTAGATTCAAGCAGGTCGACTTTAGTACGGAGCTTAGTAATTTCAAGTGAGAGAGAATCAAAACGTGAAGTAAGGGCATTGATATTCGTTTTGAGTTCAGTATCTAAGGATTTGTCGTCGGCAAATAGTTTATCTTGAGATAATTGGATACGCTCAATAGCTTTTAAGATTTCATCGTTCAAAGTGCATTTCTTATAATTCTTATATTGTAATATTAGATTTTTTTTTTTTTTCAAAAAGAGTTATCGCGGGTCAATGAGAGATGTTATAACCCTAAAACCTCTATGCGCATGGACTTGATTAACATTCTGATTAAAAGTAATAAATTTAGGAAAACCAATTAAATTATCATCATGAAAATACATAGATTTAATATTAGATTTTCAGATAAATTTTATAAAAAGCAACAGTTACCTTTGCTGTTAAATTAAATAATTCAGCATAAATTACTATTCTAATAAAAATACTGCATATTTATACTAATAATACTGCTAGGTAAAAAAAAAAAAAATATTAAAATTTAAAATATTAATTTTTAGCAATTAAAAATATCTTAAATATATCATTTATTTTAATAATACTAAATAAATATTTTACATTTAAATTAGCTTTAAGTAAACCGGTTCATTGGTTTACATGAAATATTGAGCATTAAAATATGACAATTAAGTTAATAACAAGTAAGAAGTAACAAGTCAACTGCATAATAAAAACATAAGGTCATTAAATAAAGATAAAATGGTTTAACATAGATATATATACAGCTCTATGAGAATAATTTAAAATATATTAATATTTATAGGAAGATATGTTTCAATAAATATTTACAATAAAAATGTGATTATTTAATACAAATTCAAAATGTCAAAATCAAAAATCAAGTCGAAATATATAAAGTTAAAGGTTTTTTTAGCTAATATTATTATTAACATGGTTATTTTGAAGTTTGGCTCTATCCTAATTATTATCATGAGGTAATTATAATAAAATAAGCTGTTGTTACTATTATTTAATAATACCGATTACAAATTAACAATGCAAATGAAACATTAAAGATTGTAAAAATCTAACTATAACAGAGAAATATTTAAATAAATTAAAGTGAAGCAAAGAATTCAGTGAATGTTTAAACAAATAACAAATGAATAGTATTAATTAAATAATAGTGCATCCAAAAGAAGAATGAATCAAAAAAAAAAAAAAAACCTTTGAAACTATTGTTATAAAAATAAGTAAATTAACTTTAAATATTTGTAGATACATATAATCAAATAATTGGCAGTAAAGAATAATCTATTGATGGCAATGGAAATTTTAATTGAAATTTATAATGATCTTTTTCAGGTATACTGTATTTATTATAGAACAATAAAATCCAGCCTTAAATAATTGAGTCATTTAATCAAAAAAATAACAAATATTTTTTTCAACTATTTATTTACTTTTGTGATTGTGTACTTACAAATTTAGATAAATGTTGCATATTCAGTAGAAGATATTTCACTTTGTTTATTTTTACCATAAAGACCAATGAAAGAACCGTCTTCATTCATTCCTTCTGCGTATAAAATGAAAAACAAAATAAAGCAATAATATATAGTAAAATGCATGCAATATAAAAATATATATCATAAAAATGTGTTTGATAAACAAAATATTATACTTTAGTTTGTAAAACGAATAAATTTATATTTAAATTTATGTATATAAAAACTAAAAATATATTCTTTTATTTTTGGAATGCAGGATAGAAAATATAAAAAACAAATTTCACATGACAAATTAAATTATTTATAATATACTAAAACATTGATAAATTGTCTATAACAGAACCAAGGGCGATGGATAACAGACGTAGACAGATGCAAGAAAGAATTAATTCTAATATTTATAATTATCATATATTAATTTTAATTTTATGTGTATTCGTATAACGTTGTACATGATAAAAATTATTTTAGATAATTTGTAAAAAGAAACATTATAAAATTTAAAGTACAGATAATAAACAAGTGTAGGTATATCCATAATATACAATATTATCAATATAATGGATGACCTATAACAAAAGTTAAACGATGAAAGATTGATAAAAATTTGAGATCTTCTATGTATACTATTTACATTAATGGAATGACCAGCTTTGATTTTATACGTAATAATATTATAAGCTAAATAAGGCAAAATATGTTATTTAATGTGCAAAAATTAATCAGTAAGACAGAAGTTAGGAAACAACACATTAACATGTGAATTATTAATTAATTAATTAGAAATATACCTGTGTCAACTTCGCCATACTCTGCCACAGAGTCTAAATCACTTTCTGGGCACTTTTTTTCAATGTCTAATATTTTTGAACCACTAACACTAAAAATATATATATATATATATTGATTGATGTAACAATTATTTTTAAATAAAATAAATATTTCAAATTAATGATATATTAAAGAATAGTAAACTTACTGTTGTGAGTACTCATAAAAATGAGGTCCTTCTGGATTATCATGTCTACCACGAGCAGCTTCTGATTCATGTACTACATATTTTCCTTCTCTACTATGTTTTACTACACAGACTACAATAACTGATACAATTATAAAAAATAATACAAGCAGCATTACAAAAAGCCATTCTAAAGTAGCCATCTTTTCAATTCTAATAAATCTATCTAAAAAAAACAAACAAAATATTAATTGAAGACTTAATACTTATAAAAATATAGCATATCATATATTTAGCATAAAAAAGAACAGTAAAAATTATAAGAATTTATATATCATGAATATGAAACTATATCGTTATAATAACATTGGACTTTGGTCGTGTTTTAGAGATAATTATAACTAGAGCTAAGATTTTAATGCTATAAAAAATAGCAAAAAATACACTAAAAATAAAAAAAGCTTCAAAAATCATAAAAAATACACAATAAAAATTCTTAATAAATTATATTATTTATAATTATATTATATTATACTATAGTTTAAAAACGATATCATAAAAATGAAATTAACAAAACTTATTTAATTATCATAATAACGAAATAAGTACTTATTTGTTTAAATATTTACATTTATTTAACTATATTAATATTGTTCTACTTTTGAAAAAACAGGTACATGGGTTAGATGATCATATTTATTAGATTATCAATTTAGTAAATTTCATACTAAATGTGCAAGTTTTGAGCGAAAAAATGCTGAAACGCATTATTAAATACAATAATACTTAAGAATTTAAAGATAAATTCTGAAAAATGCTCTAAAACTTGAAAAATGCTTTAAAAATAGTAAAATATACTCTAAAAATTCATATGAATTTAAATTTGTCATAAAATGCAAAAAAAAATGTATGTATTGGGACATTAGGAAAAAGATACATTTGCATCAAAATCTCACCCCTATTTAAAACCAATTGCATGAAATTTATCAATGTAAATATAGAACAATTTTTAAATAAATAAAATATGAAAAATCTAAAAACCATAATAAATTATAATAATACCAGTATTTGATAGTAGAATTTCAACTACGTCTGAATCTTTCATAATATCACCATCTACAGCAACCACAATAAATTCATATACTTCAACAGATTTCAAACCTTTTACATCAATGTAGTTTTTCTCAAATTCTGGATCAGTTTTCTCATATAAATGATCACCTTTAATCCTTTAAGTAAATATTCCAAAGGAAATTAAATATATAAATAGATATATTTATATAATTTTAATTATAAGCTAATAATTATTACTTGTATTTCACAAAGAAATGTGATCCTGGATTGCCATCAAGTTTAGGTATCCATAAAATCCGAACAGTATTTAAAGCATTACTATAAGGTTTAAGAATATAAGTAAATTTAGGCTTATCTAATTGAGTTACTTTTGGTAAATGAGGTTTGGTTTGCTGTTTAACGAAATAACTACAAAGAATAAAAAATATAAAAAATATTAAAAAGTACAAAAATTCCAACACAGAAATATGTTAAAAAATGTGTACATACGCTTCACCAACACCAGCTTTTGTAATTGCTTTAATATATATTCGATAATTAGTTGCTGGTATTAATGATGCCAATTTAGTATAAGTCTGTTGGGGATCTGTAATAACAGTACTTATAATCCTTCCACTAAATCCATGTTCAGTCATAGGTTCATAAGAAATTTCATAACCTGTTAATGCACCATTAGATTGAACTGGAGGCTGCCATGATAATAAAATTGCAGATGAACCCAATTGTTGAGCTTCAACTCCACTAACAATACCAGGGACTAAATAAAAAGAAAGAACAGTAATTAAAAATATTATGTTTTTTGATTAAAATGAAATTGGGCATTCCAAAATATATTTTTTATATAAGTATTATTTATTAAAATTATATAATTAATATATAATTATTATTTATAAGAAAAAAAAAACAATATATTTTCAGAAAGTTAAATTGAAAAAGGTTAACTATAAGGGCTATACTTTAAGAAATGTAAGGTAGATGACTAATTTTAGGGAAGCAAGAAGTCTAACAATTTTTTTTTGTTACAATATCATAATTTGAGTACCTAATCATTGATCACAATTATTCATTTATAATTTGATAAAGATATACTATAATACAATATTTTTATAACAGAAGAAGCAAAATTATATTATAAGTTAAAAAGCTTTAAAATACTCGCATAATTTTCACGTGGAAAAGACAAATTAATGTTAAAATCTTAATAAATTTAAATAAAAAGTTAATAAAGCAAGTAATTATTTTACAAATTTCAACCACATAAGTTTATTTTGTACTTATATATTTTCACCCAAGCCATACCAATATAAAGCAATATTTAATTACCTCCTTCAGGTGTAACAAAAGATACTATTTGACTATGCGGTCCATGGAAACGACTATTGTATGCAAGAATACGCACATAATGTTTAACATTAGGTAAAAATTTTGTTATTTCAACTG